>NC_086196.1:98369626-98512398 GCF_035770615.1 Melospiza melodia melodia | reverse complement strand
CAGCGGCTCTTACCTCCTGAAAGTGGCAGCTTCGGGAAGGTGAAGAAGCAAGCTGTACAACACTGGGATTGTGTGCGCACCTTGCCAACTGATAGAAAACAGTACCTTTGCACTCTCCTGACTTTTCCAATCACAGGAACATTCGATTGGAAGCTGTTTTGGACAACTTTTCTTTTCTTCCTGCCAAACACTTGGCAGACATCCGTGCAACTTCTAGAACACGATGGGAGATGTTTTCTGTGCTGGCACAGTTTTTCCTAGCCAGACATAGTGGAGAAGCTTTTTGCCGAGGTGTAGATGAGAAGAGGAGCTAAAGACGAAGGTAGGATGCTCTCCGGAGGTAAGAGCCGCTGCCGGGCGTCTTTCGGCAGAAGCCGCGCTAAGGAGAGCCCTGTGAGCGGCACAATCGTCTTTGCGCGAAGAAGCCGCTTCTTGGGCTCCGGCAGCCGGCGAGAGCGGCAGCTTCGGGAAGGTGAAGAAGCAAGCTGTACAACACTGGGATTGTGTGCGCACCTTGCCAACTGATAGAAAACAGTACCTTTGCACTCTCCTGACTTTTCCAATCACAGGAACATTCGATTGGAAGCTGTTTTGGACAACTTTTCTTTTCTTCCTGCCAAACACTTGGCAGACATCCGTGCAACTTCTAGAACACGATGGGAGATGTTTTCTGTGCTGGCACAGTTTTTCCTAGCCAGACATAGTGGAGAAGCTTTTTGCCGAGGTGTAGATGAGAAGAGGAGCTAAAGACGAAGGTAGGATGCTCTCCGGAGGTAAGAGCCGCTGCCGGGCGTCTTTCGGCAGAAGCCGCGCTAAGGAGAGCCCTGTGAGCGGCACAATCGTCTTTGCGCGAAGAAGCCGCTTCTTGGGCTCCGGCAGCCGGCGAGAGCGGCAGCTTCGGGAAGGTGAAGAAGCAAGCTGTACAACACTGGGATTGTGTGCGCACCTTGCCAACTGATAGAAAACAGTACCTTTGCACTCTCCTGACTTTTCCAATCACAGGAACATTCGATTGGAAGCTGTTTTGGACAACTTTTCTTTTCTTCCTGCCAAACACTTGGCAGACATCCGTGCAACTTCTAGAACACGATGGGAGATGTTTTCTGTGCTGGCACAGTTTTTCCTAGCCAGACATAGTGGAGAAGCCTTTTGCCGAGGTGTAGATGAGAAGAGGAGCTAAAGACGAAGGTAGGATGCTCTCCGGAGGTAAGAGCCGCTGCCGGGCGTCTTTCGGCAGAAGCCGCGCTAAGGAGAGCCCTGTGAGCGGCACAATCGTCTTTGCGCGAAGAAGCCGCTTCTTGGGCTCCGGCAGCCGGCGAGAGCGGCAGCTTCGGGAAGGTGAAGAAGCAAGCTGTACAACACTGGGATTGTGTGCGCACCTTGCCAACTGATAGAAAACAGTACCTTTGCACTCTCCTGACTTTTCCAATCACAGGAACATTCGATTGGAAGCTGTTTTGGACAACTTTTCTTTTCTTCCTGCCAAACACTTGGCAGACATCCGTGCAACTTCTAGAACACGATGGGAGATGTTTTCTGTGCTGGCACAGTTTTTCCTAGCCAGACATAGTGGAGAAGCTTTTTGCCGAGGTGTAGATGAGAAGAGGAGCTAAAGACGAAGGTAGGATGCTCTCCGGAGGTAAGAGCCGCTGCCGGGCGTCTTTCGGCAGAAGCCGCGCTAAGGAGAGCCCTGTGAGCGGCACAATCGTCTTTGCGCGAAGAAGCCGCTTCTTGGGCTCCGGCAGCCGGCGAGAGCGGCAGCTTCGGGAAGGTGAAGAAGCAAGCTGTACAACACTGGGATTGTGTGCGCACCTTGCCAACTGATAGAAAACAGTACCTTTGCACTCTCCTGACTTTTCCAATCACAGGAACATTCGATTGGAAGCTGTTTTGGACAACTTTTCTTTTCTTCCTGCCAAACACTTGGCAGACATCCGTGCAACTTCTAGAACACGATGGGAGATGTTTTCTGTGCTGGCACAGTTTTTCCTAGCCAGACATAGTGGAGAAGCCTTTTGCCGAGGTGTAGATGAGAAGAGGAGCTAAAGACGAAGGTAGGATGCTCTCCGGAGGTAAGAGCCGCTGCCGGGCGTCTTTCGGCAGAAGCCGCGCTAAGGAGAGCCCTGTGAGCGGCACAATCGTCTTTGCGCGAAGAAGCCGCTTCTTGGGCTCCGGCAGCCGGCGAGAGCGGCAGCTTCGGGAAGGTGAAGAAGCAAGCTGTACAACACTGGGATTGTGTGCGCACCTTGCCAACTGATAGAAAACAGTACCTTTGCACTCTCCTGACTTTTCCAATCACAGGAACATTCGATTGGAAGCTGTTTTGGACAACTTTTCTTTTCTTCCTGCCAAACACTTGGCAGACATCCGTGCAACTTCTAGAACACGATGGGAGATGTTTTCTGTGCTGGCACAGTTTTTCCTAGCCAGACATAGTGGAGAAGCTTTTTGCCGAGGTGTAGATGAGAAGAGGAGCTAAAGACGAAGGTAGGATGCTCTCCGGAGGTAAGAGCCGCTGCCGGGCGTCTTTCGGCAGAAGCCGCGCTAAGGAGAGCCCTGTGAGCGGCACAATCGTCTTTGCGCGAAGAAGCCGCTTCTTGGGCTCCGGCAGCCGGCGAGAGCGGCAGCTTCGGGAAGGTGAAGAAGCAAGCTGTACAACACTGGGATTGTGTGCGCACCTTGCCAACTGATAGAAAACAGTACCTTTGCACTCTCCTGACTTTTCCAATCACAGGAACATTCGATTGGAAGCTGTTTTGGACAACTTTTCTTTTCTTCCTGCCAAACACTTGGCAGACATCCGTGCAACTTCTAGAACACGATGGGAGATGTTTTCTGTGCTGGCACAGTTTTTCCTAGCCAGACATAGTGGAGAAGCTTTTTGCCGAGGTGTAGATGAGAAGAGGAGCTAAAGACGAAGGTAGGATGCTCTCCGGAGGTAAGAGCCGCTGCCGGGCGTCTTTCGGCAGAAGCCGCGCTAAGGAGAGCCCTGTGAGCGGCACAATCGTCTTTGCGCGAAGAAGCCGCTTCTTGGGCTCCGGCAGCCGGCGAGAGCGGCAGCTTCGGGAAGGTGAAGAAGCAAGCTGTACAACACTGGGATTGTGTGCGCACCTTGCCAACTGATAGAAAACAGTACCTTTGCACTCTCCTGACTTTTCCAATCACAGGAACATTCGATTGGAAGCTGTTTTGGACAACTTTTCTTTTCTTCCTGCCAAACACTTGGCAGACATCCGTGCAACTTCTAGAACACGATGGGAGATGTTTTCTGTGCTGGCACAGTTTTTCCTAGCCAGACATAGTGGAGAAGCTTTTTGCCGAGGTGTAGATGAGAAGAGGAGCTAAAGACGAAGGTAGGATGCTCTCCGGAGGTAAGAGCCGCTGCCGGGCGTCTTTCGGCAGAAGCCGCGCTAAGGAGAGCCCTGTGAGCGGCACAATCGTCTTTGCGCGAAGAAGCCGCTTCTTGGGCTCCGGCAGCCGGCGAGAGCGGCAGCTTCGGGAAGGTGAAGAAGCAAGCTGTACAACACTGGGATTGTGTGCGCACCTTGCCAACTGATAGAAAACAGTACCTTTGCACTCTCCTGACTTTTCCAATCACAGGAACATTCGATTGGAAGCTGTTTTGGACAACTTTTCTTTTCTTCCTGCCAAACACTTGGCAGACATCCGTGCAACTTCTAGAACACGATGGGAGATGTTTTCTGTGCTGGCACAGTTTTTCCTAGCCAGACATAGTGGAGAAGCTTTTTGCCGAGGTGTAGATGAGAAGAGGAGCTAAAGACGAAGGTAGGATGCTCTCCGGAGGTAAGAGCCGCTGCCGGGCGTCTTTCGGCAGAAGCCGCGCTAAGGAGAGCCCTGTGAGCGGCACAATCGTCTTTGCGCGAAGAAGCCGCTTCTTGGGCTCCGGCAGCCGGCGAGAGCGGCAGCTTCGGGAAGGTGAAGAAGCAAGCTGTACAACACTGGGATTGTGTGCGCACCTTGCCAACTGATAGAAAACAGTACCTTTGCACTCTCCTGACTTTTCCAATCACAGGAACATTCGATTGGAAGCTGTTTTGGACAACTTTTCTTTTCTTCCTGCCAAACACTTGGCAGACATCCGTGCAACTTCTAGAACACGATGGGAGATGTTTTCTGTGCTGGCACAGTTTTTCCTAGCCAGACATAGTGGAAAAGCGTTTTGCTAAGATGTAGACGACAAGAGAGGCTAAAGAGTGGATGTTAGCAAATGACACCCATCTTCAAAAAAGGCAATTAAGAGGACTCGCCATAGTACAAACCAGCCAGCCTCTTTTTTATCCCCAGGAAGTTGATGAAGCAGCTCTTCCTGGAAATCCTTGCCAGGCACATGACAGATGACCAAATAATGTAGTTAGCATGATTTTTCAGGGGAATTTCATGCTGAACATCACTTTAAACTCCTCTGATGAATCAACTTGACTGGTAGATGAAGGGAATATTATCTGCCTGGGCTTCAGGGAGGTTTTTGACATACCTCTACATGGCATCACACATACATATGGAAGCAATAGTGCAAAGGGGAGGGAATCAGTGTCTTTTCAGTGATGCTGAGGGAAAAGACAAGAGGCAGTGGGCACACACTGAAATACAGGAGATTGCCTTTGAACATCAGTAAATGTTTCTTTACTGTCAGGGTGACTGAACCACGGCACAGACTGCCCAGAAAGATTGTGGAGCCTGGATCTTTGAAGACATTAAAAGTACACCCAGATAGAATCCTGGGCAAGAGGCTCTAGGTATCCTGGTTTAGGCAGGGGGGTTGGGCCTGGTTAGCCCCACCAACCCCTTCCACTCTCTTTCATTCTGTGCTAGTGAATTCTCTTCAAGATGCATTTCAAAGCACTGGCATGACAAAGTTCTGTGCAGACAGAGATCCAAATGGACATGGCATCTAAGTTCCTTAAGCAGTGTTCAAGAAGAATGTAAAACTCTGGCACAAGTGTCTCTTCCCTAACTGAATCCCTTTCATGGGAAAATTCCCAGCTCTAGAAAGATCTTCTGATACGCATGCTTAAGACTGACACTGGCTGAGCAAATTTCTCCCTATGTATATCTAAGACCAGTTAGGATCTTCACCCAAAGTGCTGTCAACATAGTCACAGAATGCCTATTGTTAAGAAGTGACAGCTTCCATCAGAATGGCAGCTATTGGTCCACAAAATGGATTAATGGATGGGAATTATCTACGTGGGTTAAAAACAAAAATAAAGAGTTGGTCTTTATTTATCAATTTCATGGCAATATTGATAAGGGAAGAAAAAGATCTAAGTCCTTGACTTTCTGGACTCGAGGAAAGATTTTAAAAATTCCTTGTAAAAATGTATGATCACAATCAGACTATTGAAACCATTTTAGTTGGGAACAAAGTTCCAAAATTGTCTAGATAGTGGCAAAGAAGCCAAGAAAATAGGAAAGAAACAAAAAGAGAGCAAAAGAGTCAGCTTCAGTGTACAAGCTCGTTCTAGAAGTAGTCTGCTGGGAAAAGGAACCCCCAGCTAAATTTCCAATGTATTCCTGCGCTTGATTCAGTAACTGGTCAATGTAAAAACCAATCCTTTTGTACAACTTCTTCCAGCAACAAAAACTCCAACAGGTTGACACTACCATCATGCCTGTTCCAGACATATTTAAAAGAGAAATGATGATTTTCTTGAAAACCTACTTACATAAAAGTTGCAAGATGGTGGAGGGATTCCCACATCCTCCTTCCTCCATCTGGCTTGAAAGTATATTTGATAAAATATGCAACAAAGCACATGATTTATAAGGGAGAGTCAAATGGATGATTTGGGAATCGATCTCTTGTTGATAGTAAACTTCATATCCACTCGGTGTGACCTTTTTAAAACAAAATGTGGAGCTGAGGCATGAATCTGCCACAACAATTGTAAAGCAAACATACACACTCCCCTTCATATGCCCCCCCCTCCACACACACCTAGGCACACACAGAGATCAGCATAGCAGATCATGAACACCTTGGAAAAGACTGAAATGCTAAATGCCTCTCTTGATGGGCAAAAGAGCTGGTGCAGTAATTCAAATGCCTGGTACAAAAATTCTGTTTAATATTTAGCTCCTATTTAAAACACAGCTTTTCATTTCATTCTATTTACAGAATATTTTCATTTCATTTGTTTCTTTAAAATTACTTAGTTCTCACCTGTTGTATGTCTAGGAATATTTTCTTCCAAAAATAGAAAAAAATAGATGATATCTTTTCAGCAGAAAACATTGGTTGATACAATTTTAAACCATCATGATATGGAAGAATTCTTCTGTCCCTCTCGAAGGTGGAAGAAGCATTTGGATCACAGATCATCTACAATGAAATACTTGACATGTTTAAGATGCTTTCAATCAATTTTGATCGTCAATTGCTTATTTGTTGTAAACAGTAATTTTTCAGTGAAGGGAAAGTGTGTGTGGTATATCTACATGATATGTTCAAAGGCAGTTCCTACTAATGGCCAGGCTGAATTCCAGTAAATAATGTCCCGAATGATATTTTGCCGCCTTCTTTGGCACTTCATGAAATCTTACCCCGATGAAGTGCTGAAACACAGAGATTTTCTCTTAGAGAGTGTCTCATGTTGTAACCTATCCCATGGATTTTATGCTGTAATTCTTATCTCTTTTAAAATTTACTATCTTCTGTACAGTTTTCATGAAACTTTCTGTTACAGTAGTGAATAGCACAGATAAATGTCATTTTGTACAACTTTGAATTTACCCCAAGAGCTGAGAGAAAACTTGATCCTATACTTCAATCCGAGTTTCTTCTATAGTCCAACTTTGTTTCTCTACCATCAAGCTTCTCCTTTGTTGCTGCTCCAAGCCCTGTCCAAGGTGACCTTGAATACTTTCAGGGATGGGACACCCACAACTTCTCTGGGCAACCTGTTCCAGTGTTCCAGCACTCCCACAGTAAAAAAGGCCTTCCTTTCATCTAATATGTGTAGGAAATCATAAATCTAGGCATAGAAGCTTGGAGTGCAAATTTGAAATTCTTTGGATTTGAAGCACATTTTATATGAATACTGACTTACAGATGACTAAAAGATGTTGATGGGCATTTGAGCTGACAAGTTTTGAAAAAGTGCACGGAAATTAAAATTGAAACCACTAAAATTAAAAACTCCTTGCCATTTTCTTTTTCCTCTCCTATTCAAAATTGCATATGTCAGATATCAGTGCTTCATGCAAACCTCTCAGATGCTCTCAGAGAAAAAGCTTTTCTTTCAGACTAAGTTGCGGTTGACGTAGAACACTAGCAGGAGTGAAAGATTTTCTGGGCATCGGGGCAGCCCGTTCTCCTTGGATTTGTGTGCAGAATGCATTTTATCCAAACTGGAAAATAGATCCCAGCTCTGTTCTATTCATCATTCTTACTTCATCAGGCCAGAAGATTCTGTGAAAAGTAGCCTGTGGACCTTGAAGACAGCGCATGTGAACCAGATGAGAGGTGATAGAGAAGTTGAGGGAGAGAAGAAAGAGCATGAGGCTGAAACCAGAAAGTATTTCTCCACGTGATCATGGAAGATTGCAGGAGCCACTTGGTACTATCAAACCAGCCCAACTTGGCACTGGTGCCACCTTGGGTCTGGGAGCCATGTTGCATATCGTGCATTTTAAGGAGCCAGCTGGCCACACCCAGCCATATGCCCCCAAACACAAACCAAGGCCCTTTTCTCTGGCAAACAAAACTCAGCTGCCCTGCTTCTGGATGGCAGATTGCAGGAACCACTTGGTACTATCAAACCAGCCCAACTTGGCACTGGTGCCACCATGGGTCTGGTCACCATCCTGCCTATTGTAGCTTTTCAGGAGCCAGCCGGTCACTCTCAGCCATAGGCCCCCAAACACAAACCTCGGCCCATTTCCCTGGCAAACAAAAGTAAGCTGCCCCGCTTCTGCATGGCAGATTGCAGGAGCTACTTAGTACTATCAAATCAGCCCGACTTGGCACAGGTGCCACCTTGGATCTGGGAACCATCCTGTGTATCGTGGATTTTCAGGGGCCAGCCGGCCACTCTCAGCCATATGCCCCCAAAAACAAACCACGGACCTTTTCTCTGGCAAACAAAAATCAGCTGCCCCACTTCTGGATGGCAGATTGCAGGAGCCACTTGGGACTATCACACCAGCACAACATGGCACTGCTGCCACCTTGGATCTGGGAACAATCCTGCGTATCGTACATATTCAGGAACCAGCCGAACACTCCCAGCCACAGGCCCCCAAACACAAACAACGGCCCATTTCCCTGGCAAACAAAAGTAAGCTGCCCCGCTTCTGGATGGCAGTTTGCAGGAGCCACTTGGGACTATCAAACCAGCCCGACTTGGTAATGGTACCACCTTGGATCTGGGAACCATCCGGCGTATCGTGGATTTTCAGGGGCCAGCCGGTCATTCCCAGCCATATGCCCCCAAACACAAACCTCGGCCCTTTTCTCTGGCAAACAAAACTCAACTGCCCCTCTTCTGGATGGCAAATTGCAGGACGCACTTGGTACTACAAAAAGAGCCCGACTTGGCAGTGGTGCCACCTTGGCTCTGGGAACCATCCTGCGTATCGAGCATTTTAAGGAGCCAGCCGGCAATTCCCAGCCGTATGCCCCAAAAAGAGACCATGGACCTTTTCTCTGGCAAAAAAAACTCAGCTGTCCCGCTTCTGGATGGCAGATTGCAGGAGTCACTTTGAACCATACAACCAGCCTTACTTGGCACTGGTGCCACCTTGGATCTGGGAACCATCCTGCCTATCGTTGATTTTCAGGGGCCAGCCGGCCACTCTCAGCCATAGGCCCCCAAACACAAACCACAGCCCTTTTCTCTAGCAAACAAAATTCAACTGCCCCGCTTCTGGATGGCAAATTGCAGGAGCCACTGGGTACTACAAAAACAGCCTGACTTGGCACTGGTGCCACCTTGCGTCTGGTTACCATGCGGCGTATCGTGCATTTTAAGGAGCCAGGTGGCCACTCCCAGCCATATGCCCCCAAACACAACCCACGGCCCTTTTCTCTGGCAAACAAAACTCAGCTGCCCCGCTTCTGGATGGCAGATTGCAGGAGACACTTGGTACTATCAAACCAGCCCGACTTGGCACTGGTGCCACCTTGGGTCTGGGAACCATCCTGCGTATTGTGGATTGTCCGGAGACAGCCGACCACTCTCGGCCACAGAGCCCAATCAAAAACAAAGGTCCGTTTCCCTGGCAAAAAAAACTCAGCTGCCCCGCTTCTGGATGGGAGATTGCAGGACGCACTTGACACTGTCAAACGAGCCCCACTTGGCACTGGTGCCACCTTGGGTCTGGGAACCATGCTGCGTATCGTGGATTTTCAGGAGCCAGCCGGCCACTGCCAGCCACAGGCCCCCAAACACAAACCACAGCCTTTTCCTCTGGCAAACAAAACTCAGCTGCCCCGCTTCTGGATGGCAGATTGCAGGAGCCACTTGGTACTATCAAACCAGCCCGACTTGGCACTGGTGCCACCTCTGGTCTGGGAACCATCCTGCCTATCGTGGATTTTAAGGAGCCAGCCGGCTACTCCCAGCCACAGGCCCCCAACAAAAACCACGGCCCTTTTTTCTCGCAAACAAAACTTAGCTGCCTCACTTCTGGATGGCAGATTGCAGGAGCCACTTGGTGTAATCAAACCAGCCCGACTTGGCACTGGTGCCACCTTGGGTCTGGGAACCATCCTGCGTATCGTGGATTCTAAGGAGCCAGCCGGCCACTCCCAGCCACAGGCCCCCAAACAAAATCAACGGCGCTGTTCCCTGGAAAACAAAACACGCCTGCCAACTTTTTGATGGAGTTTGCAGGAGCCACTTGGTACTATCAAACCAGCCCGACTTGGCACTGGTGCCACCTTGGGTCTGGGAAACATCCTGCGTATCGTGGATTCTTAGGAGCCTGCCGGCCACTCCTAGCCACAGGCCCCCAAACAAAAACCTAGGCCTATTTCTCTGGCAAACAAAAGTAAGCTGCCCTGCTTCTGGATGGCAGATTGCAGGAGACACTTGGTACTATCAAACCAGCCCGACTTGGCACTGGTGCCACCTTGGATCTGGGAACCATGCTGTGTATCGTGGATATTCAGGGGCCAGCTGGCCACTCTCAGCCATATGTCCCCAAACAGAAACCTCGGCCCGTTTCTCTGGCAAACAAAACTCAACTGCCCCTCTTCTGGATGGCAAATTGCAGGATGAACTTGATACTAAAACCGCAGGCCGACTTGGTAGTGGTGACACCTTGGGCCTGGGAACCATCATGCGTATCGAGCATTTTAAGGAGCCAGCCGGCCACTCCCAGCAATATGCCCCCAAAAACAATCCACGGAATTTTTCTCTGGCAAACAAAAATCAGCTGCCCCGCTTCTGGATGGCAGATTGCAGGAGCCACTTTGCACCATCAAACCAGCCCGACTTGGCACTGGTGCCACCTTGCATCTGGGAACCATGCTGCCTAGCGTGGATTTTCAGGAGCCAGCCGGCCACTCTCAGCTATATGCCCCCAAACAAAACCCACGGCCCGTTTCCCTGGCAAACAAAATTAAGCTGCCCCGCTTCTGGATGGCAGATTGCAGGACGCACTTGGTAGTATCAAACCAGCCCGACTTGGCACTGGTGCCACCATGGGTCTGGGAACCATCCTGCGTATCGTGGGTTCAAAGGAGCCAGCCGGCCACTCCCAGCCACAGGCCCCCAAATACAAACAATGGCGCTTTTCCCTGGAAAACAAAACTCGCCTGCCAACTTTTTGATGGCAGATTACAGGAGCCACTTGGTACTATCAAACCAGCCCAACTTGGCACTGGTGCCACCATGGGTCTGGTAACCATCCTGCCTATCGTAGCTTTTCAGGAGCCAGCCGGTCACTCCCAGCCATAGGTCCCCAGTCACAAACCTCGGCCCGTTTCCCTGGCAAACTAAAGTAAGCTGCCCCGCTTCTGGATGGCAGATTGCAGGAGCCACTTGGTACTATCAAACCAGCCCAACTTGGCACTGGTGCCACCTTGGGTCTGGGAACCATGCTGCGTAACACAGATTCTAAGGAGGCAGTCGGCCACTCCCAGCCACAAGCCCCCAAACACAAACAACGGCGCTATTCTCTGGCAAACAAAACTCAACTGCCCCTCTTCTGGATGGCAAATTGCAGGACGCACTTGGTACTATAAAAACAGCCCGACTTGGCACTGGTGCCACCTTGGGTCTGGGAACCATCCTGCGTATTGTGGGTTGTCAGGAGCCAGCCGAACACTCTCGGCCACAGACCCCAATTAAAAACAACGGCCCGTTTCACAGGCAAACAAAACTCAGCTGCCCCGCTTCTGGATGGGAGATTGCAGGAGGCACTTGACACTGTGAAACCAGCCCCACTTGGCACTGGTGCCACCTTGGGTCTGGGAACCATGCTGCGTATCATGGATTTTCAGGAGCCAGCCGGTCACTCTCAGCCATAGGCCCCCAAACACAAACCTCGTCCCGTTTCCCTGGCAAACAAAAGTAAGCTGCCCCGCTTCTGCATGGCAGATTGCAGGAGCTACTTAGTACTATCAAATCAGCCCGACTTGGCACAGGTGCCACCTTGGATCTGGTCACCATCCTGCCTATCGTAGCTTTTCAGGAGCCAGCCGGCCACTCCCTGCCACAGGCCCCCAAACACAAACAACGGCGCTTTTCCCTGGAAAGCAAAATTCGCCTGCCAACATTTTGATGGCAGATTGCAGGAGCCACTTGGTACTATCAAACAAGCCGAACTTGGCACTTGTGCCACCATGGGTCTGGTCAACATCCTGCCTATCGTAGCTTTTCAGGAGCCAGCCGGTCACTCCCAGCCATAGGCCCCGAGACAAAAACCTCGGCCCGTTTCCCGGGCAAACAAAAGTAAGCTACCCCGCTTCTGGATGGCAGATTGCAGGACGCACTTGGTACTATCAAACCAGCCCGACTTGGCACTGGTGCCACCTCTGGTCTGGGAACCATCCTGCGTATCGTAGATTCTAAGGAGCCAGCCGGCCACTCCCAGCCATTGGCCCCCCAAAAAAAACAACGGCGCTTTTCCCTGGAAAACAAAACTTGCCTGCCAACTTTTTGATGGCAGATTGCCGGAGCCACTTGGTACTATCAAACCAGCCCTACTTGGCACTGGTGCCACCATGGGTCTGGTCACCATCCTGCCTATCGTAGCTTTTCAGGAGCCAGCCGGTCACTCCCAGCCATAGGCCCCCAGACACAAAGCTCGACCCGTTTCCCTGGCAAACAAAAGTAAGCTGCCCCGCTTCTGGATGGCAGATTGCAGGACGCACTTGGTACTATCAAACCAGCCCAACTTGGCACTGGTGCCACCTTGGGTCTGGGAACCATCCTGCGTATCGTGGATTCTAAGGAGCCAGCCGGTCACTCCCTGCCACAGGCCCCCAGACACAAACAACGGCGCTTTTCCCTGGAAAACAAAACTCGCCTGCCGACTTTTTGATGGCAGATTGCAGGAGCCACTTGGTACTATCAAACCAGCCCAACTTGGCACTGGTGCCACCTTGGATCTGGGAACCATGCTGTGTATCGTGGATATTCAGGGGCCAGCTGGCCACTCTCAGCCATATGTCCCCAAACAGAAACCTCGGCCCGTTTCTCTGGCAAACAAAACTCAACTGCCCCTCTTCTGGATGGCAAATTGCAGGATGAACTTGATACTAAAACCGCAGGCCGACTTGGTAGTGGTGACACCTTGGGCCTGGGAACCATCATGCGTATCGAGCATTTTAAGGAGCCAGCCGGCCACTCCCAGCAATATGCCCCCAAAAACAATCCACGGAATTTTTCTCTGGCAAACAAAAATCAGCTGCCCCGCTTCTGGATGGCAGATTGCAGGAGCCACTTTGCACCATCAAACCAGCCCGACTTGGCACTGGTGCCACCTTGCATCTGGGAACCATGCTGCCTAGCGTGGATTTTCAGGAGCCAGCCGGCCACTCTCAGCTATATGCCCCCAAACAAAACCCACGGCCCGTTTCCCTGGCAAACAAAATTAAGCTGCCCCGCTTCTGGATGGCAGATTGCAGGACGCACTTGGTAGTATCAAACCAGCCCGACTTGGCACTGGTGCCACCTTGGGTCTGGGAACCATCCTGCGTATCGTGGGTTCAAAGGAGCCAGCCGGCCACTCCCAGCCACAGGCCCCCAAATACAAACAATGGCGCTTTTCCCTGGAAAACAAAACTCGCCTGCCAACTTTTTGATGGCAGATTACAGGAGCCACTTGGTACTATCAAACCAGCCCAAGTTGGCACTGGTGCCACCATGGGTCTGGTAACCATCCTGCCTATTGTAGCTTTTCAGGAGCCAGCCGGTCACTCCCAGCCATAGGTCCCCAGTCACAAACCTCGGCCCGTTTCCCTGGCAAACTAAAGTAAGCTGCCCCGCTTCTGGATGGCAGATTGCAGGAGCCACTTGGTACTATCAAACCAGCCCAACTTGGCACTGGTGCCACCTTGGGTCTGGGAACCATGCTGCGTAACACAGATTCTAAGGAGGCAGTCGGCCACTCCCAGCCACAAGCCCCCAAACACAAACAACGGCGCTATTCTCTGGCAAACAAAACTCAACTGCCCCTCTTCTGGATGGCAAATTGCAGGACGCACTTGGTACTATAAAAACAGCCCGACTTGGCACTGGTGCCACCTTGGGTCTGGGAACCATCCTGCGTATTGTGGGTTGTCAGGAGCCAGCCGAACACTCTCGGCCACAGACCCCAATTAAAAACAACGGCCCGTTTCACAGGCAAACAAAACTCAGCTGCCCCGCTTCTGGATGGGAGATTGCAGGAGGCACTTGACACTGTGAAACCAGCCCCACTTGGCACTGGTGCCACCTTGGGTCTGGGAACCATGCTGCGTATCATGGATTTTCAGGAGCCAGCCGGTCACTCTCAGCCATAGGCCCCCAAACACAAACCTCGTCCCGTTTCCCTGGCAAACAAAAGTAAGCTGCCCCGCTTCTGCATGGCAGATTGCAGGAGCTACTTAGTACTATCAAATCAGCCCGACTTGGCACAGGTGCCACCTTGGATCTGGTCACCATCCTGCCTATCGTAGCTTTTCAGGAGCCAGCCGGCCACTCCCTGCCACAGGCCCCCAAACACAAACAACGGCGCTTTTCCCTGGAAAGCAAAATTCGCCTGCCAACATTTTGATGGCAGATTGCAGGAGCCACTTTGCACCATCAAACCAGCCCGACTTGGCACTGGTGCCACCTTGCATCTGGGAACCATGCTGCCTAGCGTGGATTTTCAGGAGCCAGCCGGCCACTCTCAGCTATATGCCCCCAAACAAAACCCACGGCCCGTTTCCCTGGCAAACAAAATTAAGCTGCCCCGCTTCTGGATGGCAGATTGCAGGACGCACTTGGTAGTATCAAACCAGCCCGACTTGGCACTGGTGCCACCTTGGGTCTGGGAACCATCCTGCGTATCGTGGGTTCAAAGGAGCCAGCCGGCCACTCCCAGCCACAGGCCCCCAAATACAAACAATGGCGCTTTTCCCTGGAAAACAAAACTCGCCTGCCAACTTTTTGATGGCAGATTACAGGAGCCACTTGGTACTATCAAACCAGCCCAAGTTGGCACTGGTGCCACCATGGGTCTGGTAACCATCCTGCCTATTGTAGCTTTTCAGGAGCCAGCCGGTCACTCCCAGCCATAGGTCCCCAGTCACAAACCTCGGCCCGTTTCCCTGGCAAACTAAAGTAAGCTGCCCCGCTTCTGGATGGCAGATTGCAGGAGCCACTTGGTACTATCAAACCAGCCCAACTTGGCACTGGTGCCACCTTGGGTCTGGGAACCATGCTGCGTAACACAGATTCTAAGGAGGCAGTCGGCCACTCCCAGCCACAAGCCCCCAAACACAAACAACGGCGCTATTCTCTGGCAAACAAAACTCAACTGCCCCTCTTCTGGATGGCAAATTGCAGGACGCACTTGGTACTATAAAAACAGCCCGACTTGGCACTGGTGCCACCTTGGGTCTGGGAACCATCCTGCGTATTGTGGGTTGTCAGGAGCCAGCCGAACACTCTCGGCCACAGACCCCAATTAAAAACAACGGCCCGTTTCACAGGCAAACAAAACTCAGCTGCCCCGCTTCTGGATGGGAGATTGCAGGAGGCACTTGACACTGTGAAACCAGCCCCACTTGGCACTGGTGCCACCTTGGGTCTGGGAACCATGCTGCGTATCATGGATTTTCAGGAGCCAGCCGGTCACTCTCAGCCATAGGCCCCCAAACACAAACCTCGTCCCGTTTCCCTGGCAAACAAAAGTAAGCTGCCCCGCTTCTGCATGGCAGATTGCAGGAGCTACTTAGTACTATCAAATCAGCCCGACTTGGCACAGGTGCCACCTTGGATCTGGTCACCATCCTGCCTATCGTAGCTTTTCAGGAGCCAGCCGGCCACTCCCTGCCACAGGCCCCCAAACACAAACAACGGCGCTTTTCCCTGGAAAGCAAAATTCGCCTGCCAACATTTTGATGGCAGATTGCAGGAGCCACTTTGCACCATCAAACCAGCCCGACTTGGCACTGGTGCCACCTTGCATCTGGGAACCATGCTGCCTAGCGTGGATTTTCAGGAGCCAGCCGGCCACTCTCAGCTATATGCCCCCAAACAAAACCCACGGCCCGTTTCCCTGGCAAACAAAATTAAGCTGCCCCGCTTCTGGATGGCAGATTGCAGGACGCACTTGGTAGTATCAAACCAGCCCGACTTGGCACTGGTGCCACCTTGGGTCTGGGAACCATCCTGCGTATCGTGGGTTCAAAGGAGCCAGCCGGCCACTCCCAGCCACAGGCCCCCAAATACAAACAATGGCGCTTTTCCCTGGAAAACAAAACTCGCCTGCCAACTTTTTGATGGCAGATTACAGGAGCCACTTGGTACTATCAAACCAGCCCAAGTTGGCACTGGTGCCACCATGGGTCTGGTAACCATCCTGCCTATTGTAGCTTTTCAGGAGCCAGCCGGTCACTCCCAGCCATAGGTCCCCAGTCACAAACCTCGGCCCGTTTCCCTGGCAAACTAAAGTAAGCTGCCCCGCTTCTGGATGGCAGATTGCAGGAGCCACTTGGTACTATCAAACCAGCCCAACTTGGCACTGGTGCCACCTTGGGTCTGGGAACCATGCTGCGTAACACAGATTCTAAGGAGGCAGTCGGCCACTCCCAGCCACAAGCCCCCAAACACAAACAACGGCGCTATTCTCTGGCAAACAAAACTCAACTGCCCCTCTTCTGGATGGCAAATTGCAGGACGCACTTGGTACTATAAAAACAGCCCGACTTGGCACTGGTGCCACCTTGGGTCTGGGAACCATCCTGCGTATTGTGGGTTGTCAGGAGCCAGCCGAACACTCTCGGCCACAGACCCCAATTAAAAACAACGGCCCGTTTCACAGGCAAACAAAACTCAGCTGCCCCGCTTCTGGATGGGAGATTGCAGGAGGCACTTGACACTGTGAAACCAGCCCCACTTGGCACTGGTGCCACCTTGGGTCTGGGAACCATGCTGCGTATCATGGATTTTCAGGAGCCAGCCGGTCACTCTCAGCCATAGGCCCCCAAACACAAACCTCGTCCCGTTTCCCTGGCAAACAAAAGTAAGCTGCCCCGCTTCTGCATGGCAGATTGCAGGAGCTACTTAGTACTATCAAATCAGCCCGACTTGGCACAGGTGCCACCTTGGATCTGGTCACCATCCTGCCTATCGTAGCTTTTCAGGAGCCAGCCGGCCACTCCCTGCCACAGGCCCCCAAACACAAACAACGGCGCTTTTCCCTGGAAAGCAAAATTCGCCTGCCAACATTTTGATGGCAGATTGCAGGAGCCACTTGGTACTATCAAACAAGCCGAACTTGGCACTTGTGCCACCATGGGTCTGGTCAACATCCTGCCTATCGTAGCTTTTCAGGAGCCAGCCGGTCACTCCCAGCCATAGGCCCCCAGACACAAAGCTCGACCCGTTTCCCTGGCAAACAAAAGTAAGCTGCCCCGCTTCTGGATGGCAGATTGCAGGACGCACTTGGTACTATCAAACCAGCCCAACTTGGCACTGGTGCCACCTTGGGTCTGGGAACCATCCTGCGTATCGTGGATTCTAAGGAGCCAGCCGGTCACTCCCTGCCACAGGCCCCCAGACACAAACAACGGCGCTTTTCCCTGGAAAACAAAACTCGCCTGCCGACTTTTTGATGGCAGATTGCAGGAGCCACTTGCTACTATCAAATCAGCCCAACTTGGCACTGGTGCCACCATGGGTCTGGTCACCATCCTGCCTATCGTAGCTTTTCAGGAGCCAGCCGGTCACTCCCAGCCATAGGCCCCCAGACACAAACCTCGGCCCGTTTCCCTGGAAAACAAAAGTAAGCTGCCCCGCTTCTGGATGGCAGATTGCAGGAGCCACTTTGCACCATCCAACTAGCCCGACTTGGCACTGGTGCCACCTCAGGTCTGGGAACCATCCTGCGTATCGTGGATTCTAATTATCCATCCGGCCACTCCCACCCACAGGCCCCCAAACACAAACAACGGCGCTTTTCCCTGGAAAACAAAACTCGCCTGCCAATTTTTGATGGCAGATTGCAGGAGCCACTTGGTACTATCAAACCAGCCCAACTTGGCACTGGTGCCACCATGGGTCTGGTCACCATCCTACCTATCGTAGCTTTTCAGGAGCCAGCCGGTCACTCCCAGCCATAGGCCCCCAGACACAAAGCTCGGCCCGTTTCCCTGGCAAGCAAAAGTAAGCTGTCCCGCTTCTGGATGGCAGATTGCAGGACGCACTTGGTAGTATCAAACCAGGCGACTTGGCACTGGCGCCACCTCACGTCTGGGAACCATCCTGCATATCGTGGATTCTAAGCAGCCAGCCGGCCACTCCCAGCCACAGGCCCCCAAACACAAACAACGGCGCTTTTCCCTGGAAAACAAAACTCGCCTGCCAAGTTTTTGATGGCAGATTGCAGGAGCCACTTGGTACTATCAAACCAGCCCAACTTGGCACTGGTGCCACCATGGGTCTGGTCACCATCCTGCCTATCGTAGCTTTTCAGGAGCCAGCCGGTCACTCCCAGCCATAGGCCCCCAGACACAAACCTCGGCCCGTTTCCCTGGCAAACAAAAGCAAGCTGCCCCGCTTCTGGATGGCAGATTGCAGGAGCCACTTTGCACCATCAAACTAGCCCGACTTGGCACTGGTGCCACCTCTGGTCTGGGAACCATCCTGCGTATGGTAGATTCTAAGCAGCCAGCCGGCCACTCCCAGCCACAGGCCCCCAAACACAAACAACGGCGCTTTTCCCTGGAAAACAAAACTCGTCTGCCAACTTTTTGATGGCAGATTGCAGGAGCCACTTGGTACTATCAAACCAGCCCAACTTGGCACTGGTGCCACCATGGGTCTGGTCACCATCCTGCCTATCGTAGCTTTTCAGGAGCCAGCCGGCCACTCCCTGCCACAGGCCCCCAAACACAAACAACGGCGCTTTTCCCTGGAAAAAAAAATTCGCCTGCCAACTTTTTGATGGCAGATTGCAGGAGCCACTTGGTACTATCAAATCAGCCCAACTTGGCACTGGTGCCACCATGGGTCTGGTCACCATCCTGCCTATCGTAGCTTTTCAGGAGCCAGCCGGTCACTCCCAGCCATAGGCCCCCAGACATAAACCTCGGCCCGTTTCCCTGGCAAACAAAAGTAAGCTGCCCCGCTTCTGGATGGCAGATTGCAGCAACCACTTGGTACTATCAAACCAGCCCAACTTGGCACTGGTGCCACCTCTGGTCTGGGAACCATGCTGAGTATCGTGGATTCTAAGGAGCCAGCCGGCCACTCCCAGCCACAGGCCCCCAAACACAAACAACGGCGCTTTTCCCTGGAAAACAAAACTCGCCTGCCAAGTTTTTGATGGCAGATTGCAGGAGCCACTTGGTACTATCAAACCAGCCCAACTTGGCACTGGTGCCGTCATGGGTCTGGTCACCATCCTGCCTATCGTAGCTTTTCACGAGCCAGCCGGTCACTTCCAGGCTTAGGCCCCCAGACACAATCCTCGGACCGTTTCCCTGGCAAACAAAAGTAAGCTGCCCCGCTTCTGGATGGCAGATTGCAGGAACCACTTGGTACTATCAAACCAGCCCAACTTGGCACTGGTGTCACCATGGGTCTGGGAACCATCCTGTGTATCGTGGATTCTAATTAGCCATCCGTCCACTCCAGGCCGTAGGGCCCCAGGCACAAACAACGGCGCTTTTCCCTGGATAACAAACTCGCCTGCCAACTTTTTGATGGCAGATTGCAGGAGCCACTTGGTACTATCAAACCAGCCCAACTTGGCACTGCTGCCACCATGGGTCTGGTCACCATCCTGCCTATCGTAGCTTTTCAGGAGCCAGCCGGTCACTCCCAGCCATATGCCCCGAGACACAAACCTCGGCCCGTTTCCCTGGCAAACAAAAGTAAGCTACCCCACTTCTGGATGGCAGATTGCAGGACGCACTTGGTACTATCAAACCAGCACAACTTGGCACTGGTGCCACGTCAAGTCTAGGAACCATCCTGCGTATCGTGGATTCTAAGGAGCCAGCCGGCCACTCCCAGCCATAGGCCCCCAAACAAAAACAACGGCGCTTTTCCCTGGTAAAGAAAACTTGCCTGCCAACTTTTTGATGGCAGATTGCAGGAGCCACTTGGTACTATCAAACCAGCCCGACTTGGCACTGGTGCCACGACAAGTCTGGGAACCATCCTGCGTATCGTGGATTCTAATGAGCCAGCCGGCCACTCCCAGCCACAGGCCCCCAAACACAAACAACGGAGCCTTTCCCTGGAAAACAAAACTCGCCTGCCAACTTTTTGATGGCAGATTGCAGGAGCCACTTGGTACTATCAAACCAGCCCAACTTGGCACTGGTGCCACCTTGGGTCTGGTCACCATCCTGCCTATCGTAGCTTTTCAGGAGCCAGCCGGTCACTCCCAGCCATAGGCCCCGAGACACAAAGCTCGGCCCTTTTCCCTGGCAAACAAAAGTAAGCTGCCCCGCTTCTGGATGGCAGATTGCAGGAGCCACTTTGCACCATCAAACTATCCCGACTAGGCACTGGTGCCACCTTGGGTCTGGGAACCATCCTGCGTATGGTGGATTCTAAGGAGCCAGCCGGCCACTCCCAGCCACAGGCCCCTAAACACAACAACGGCGCTTTTCCCTGGAAAACAAAACTCGCCTGCCAATTTTTGATGGCAGATTGCAGGAGCCACTTGGTACTATCAAACCAGCCCAACTTGGCACTGGTGCCACCATGGGTCTGGTCACCATCCTGCCTATCGTAGCTTTTCAGGAGCCAGCCGGTCACTCCCAGCCATAGGCCCCCAGACACAAAGCTCGGCCCGTTTCCCTGGCAAGCAAAAGTAAGCTGTCCCGCTTCTGGATGGCAGATTGCAGGACGCACTTGGTAGTATCAAACCAGCCCGACTTGGCACTGGCGCCACCTCACGTCTGGGAACCATCCTGCGTATCGTGGATTCTAAGCAGCCAGCCGGCCACTCCCAGCCACAGGCCCCCAAACACAAACAACGGTGCTTTTCCCTGGAAAACAAAACTCGCCTGCCAACTTTTTGATGGCAGATTGCAGGAGCCACTTGGTACTATCAAACCAGCCCAACTTGGCACTGGTGCCACCATGGGTCTGGTCACCATCCTGCCTATCGTAGCTTTTCAGGAGCCAGCCGGTCACTCCCAGCCATAGGCCCCCAGACACAAACCTCGGCCCGTTTCCCTGGCAAACAAAAGCAAGCTGCCCCGCTACTGGATGGCAGATTGCAGGAGCCACTTTGCACCATCAAACTAGCCCGACTTGGCACTGGTGCCACCTCAGGTCTGGGAACCATGCTGCGTATCGTGGATTCTAATTAGCCATCCGGCCACTCCCACCCACAGGCCCCCAAACACAAACAACGGCGCTTTTCCCTGGAAAACAAAACTCGCCTGCCAAATTTTGATGGCAGATTGCCGGAGCCACTTGGTACTATCAAACCAGCCCACCTTGACACTGGTGCCACCATGGGTCTGGTCACCATCCTGCCTATCGTAGCTTTTCAGGAGCCAGCCGGTCACTCCCAGCCATAGGCCCCCAGACACAAAGCTCGGCCCGTTTCCCTGGCAAACAAAAGTAAGTTATCCCGCTTCTGGATGGCAGATTGCAGGAGCCACTTTTCACCATCAATCCAGCCCGACTTGGCACTGGTGCCACCTCTGGTCTGGGAACCATCCTGCGTATCATGGATTCTAAGGAGCCAGCCGGCCACTCCCAGCCACAGGCCCCCAAACACAAACAACGGCGCTTTTCCCTGGATAACAAACTCGCCTGCCAAGTTTTTGATGGCAGATTGCAGGAGCCACTTGGTACTATCAAACCAGCCCAACTTGGCACTGGTGCCACCATGGGTCTGGTCACCATCCTGCCTATCGTAGCTTTTCAGGAGCCAGCCGGTCACTCCCAGCCATAGGCCCCGAGACACAAACCTCGGCCCGTTTCCCTGGCAAACAAAAGTAAGCTACCCCGCTTCTGGATGGCAGATTGCAGGATGCACTTGGTACTATCAAACCAGCCCAACTTGGCACTGGTGCCACCTCAGGTCTGGGAACCATCCTGCGTATCGTGGATTCTAAGGAGCCAGCCGGCCACTCCCAGCCATAGGCCCCCAAACAAAAACAACGGCGCTTTTCCCTGGAAAACAAAACGTGCCTGCCAACTTTTTGATGGCAGATTGCAGGAGCCACTTGGTACTATCAAACCAGCCCAACTTGGCACTGGTGCCACCATGGGTCTGGTCACCATCCTGCCTATCGTAGCTTTTCAGGAGCCAGCCAGTCACTCCCAGCCGTAGGCCCAGAGACACAAAGCTCGGCCCGTTTCCCTGACAAACAAAAGTAAGCTGTCCCGCTTCTGGATGGCAGATTGCAGGACGCACTTGGTACTATCAAACCAGCCCGACTTGGCACTGGTGCCACCTCTGGTCTGGGAACTATCCTGCGTATGGTAGATTCTAAGCAGCCAGCCGGCCACTCCCAGCCACAGGCCCCCAAACACAAACAACGGCGCTTTTCCCTGGAAAACAAAACTCGTCTGCCAACTTTTTGATGGCAGATTGCCGGAGCCACTTGCTACTATCAAACCAGCCCAACTTGGCACTGGTGCCACCATGGGTCTGGTCACCATCCTGCCTATCGTAGCTTTTCAGGAGCCAGCCGGCCACTCCCTGCCACAGGCCCCCAAACACAAACAACGGCGCTTTTCCCTGGAAAACAAAATTCGCCTGCCAACATTTTGATGGCAGATTGCAGGAGCCACTTGGTACTATCAAATCAGCCCAACTTGGCACTGGTGCCACCATGGGTCTGGTCACCATCCTGCCTATCGTAGCTTTTCAGGAGCCAGCCGGTCACTCCCAGCCATAGGCCCCCAGACACCAACCTCGGCCCGTTTCCCTGGCAAACAAAAGTAAGCAGCCCCGCTTCTGGATGGCAGATTGCAGCAACCACTTGGTACTATCAAACCAGCCCAACTTGGCACTGGTGCCACCTCTGGTCTGGGAACCATGCTGAGTATCATGGATTCTAAGGAGCCAGCCGGCCACTCCCAGCCACAGGCCCCCAAACACAAACAACGGCGCTTTTCCCTGGAAAACAAAACTCGCCTGCCAAGTTTTTGATGGCAGATTGCAGGAGCCACTTGGTACTATCAAACCAGCCCAACTTGGCACTGGTGCCGTCATGGGTCTGGTCACCATCCTGCCTATCGTAGCTTTTCACGAGCCAGCCGGTCACTTCCAGGCTTAGGCCCCCAGACACAATCCTCGGACCGTTTCCCTGGCAAACAAAAGTAAGCTGCCCCGCTTCTGGATGGCAGATTGCAGGATCCACTTGGTACTATCAAACCAGCCCAACTTGGCACTGGTGTCACCATGGGTCTGGGAACCATCCTGTGTATCGTGGGTTCTAATTAGCCATCCGTCCACTCCAGGCCATAAGGCCCCAGGCACAAACAACGTCGCTTTTCCCTGGATAACAAACTCGCCTGCCAACTTTTTGATGGCAGATTGCAGGAGCCACTTGGTACTATCAAACCAGCCCAACTTGGCACTGGTGCCACCATGGGTCTGGTCACCATCCTGCCTATCGTAGCTTTTCAGGAGCCAGCCGGTCACTCCCAGCCATATGCCCCGAGACACAAACCTCGGCCCGTTTCCCTGGCAAACAAAAGTAAGCTACCCCACTTCTGGATGGCAGATTGCAGGACGCACTTGGTACTATCAAACCAGCCCAACTTGGCACTGGTGCCACGTCAAGTCTAGGAACCATCCTGCGTATCGTGGATTCTAAGGAGCCAGCCGGCCACTCCCAGCCATAGGCCCCCAAACAAAAACAACGGCGCTTTTCCCTGGTAAAGAAAACTTGCCTGCCAACTTTTTGATGGCAGATTGCAGGAGCCACTTGGTACTATCAAACCAGCCCAACTTGGCACTGGTGCCACCATGGGTCTGGTCACCATCCTGCCTATCGTAGCTTTTCAGGAGCCAGCCGGTCACTCCCAGCCATAGGCCCCCAGACACAAATCTCGGCCCGTTTCCCTGGCAAACAAAAGTAAGCTGCCCCGCTTCTGGATGGCAGATTGCAGGAGCCACTTGGTACTATCAAACCAGCCCGACTTGGCACTGGTGCCACCTCTGGTCTGGGAACCATCCTGCGTATCGTGGATTCTAAGGAGCCAGCCGGCCACTCCCAGCCACAGGCACCCAAACACAAACAACGGCGCTTTTCCCTGGAAAACAAAACTCGTCTGCCAACTTTTTGATGGCAGATTGCAGGAGCCACTTGGTACTATCAAACCAGCCCAACTTGGCACTGGTGCCGCCATGGGTCTGGTCACCATCCTGCCTATCGTAGCTTTTCACGAGCCAGCCGGTCACTCCCAGCCATAGGCCCCCAGACAAAAACCTCGGCCCGTTTCCCTGGAAAACAAAAGTAAGCTGCCCCGCTTCTGGATGGCAGATTGGAGGACGCACTTGTTACTATCAAACCAGCCCGACTTGGCACTGGTGCCACCACTGGTCTGGGAACCATCCTGCGTATCGTGGATTCTAAAGAGCCAGCCGGCCACTCCCAGCCACAGGCTCCCAAACACAAACAACGGCGCTTTTCCCTGGAAAACAAAACTCGCCTGCCAACTTTTTGATGGCAGATTGCAGGAGCCACTTGGTACTATCAAACCAGCCCAACTTGGCACTGCTGCCACCATGGGTCTGGTCACCATCCTGCCTATCGTAGGTTTTCACGAGCCTGCCGGTCACTCCCAGCCATAGGCCCCCAGACAAATCCTCGGCCCGTTTCCCTGGCAAACAAAAGTAAGCTGCCCCGCTTCTGGATGGCAGATTGCAGGATCCACTTGGTACTATCAAACCAGCCCGACTTGGCACTGGTGCCACGACAAGTCTGGGAACCATCCTGCGTATCGTGGATTCTAATGAGCCAGCCGGCCACTCCCAGCCACAGGCCCCCAAACACAAACAACGGCGCTTTTCCCTGGAAAACAAAACTCGCCTGCCAACTTTTTGATGGCAGATTGCAGGAGCCACTTGGTACTATCAAACCAGCCCAACTTGGCACTGGTGCCACCTTGGGTCTGGTCACCATCCTGCCTATCGTAGCTTTTCAGGAGCCAGCCGGTCACTCCCAGCCATAGGCCCCCAGACACAAAGCTCGGCCCTGTTCCCTGGCAAACAAAAGTAAGCTGCCCCGCTTCTGGATGGCAGATTGCAGGAGCCACTTTGCACCATCAAACTATCCCGACTAGGCACTGGTGCCACCTTGGGTCTGGGAACCATCCTGCGTATGGTGGATTCTAAGAAGCCAGCCGGCCACTCCCAGCCACAGGCCCCCAAACACAAACAACGGCGCTTTTCCCTGGCAAACAAAAGTAAGCTGCCCCGCTTCTGGATGGCAGATTGCAGGAACCACTTGGTAGTATCAAACCAGCCCAACTTGGCACTGGTGGCACCTCTTGTCTGGGAACCATGCTGCGTATCGTGGTTTCTAAGGAGCCAGCCGGCCACTCCCAACCATAGACCCCCAGACACAAACCTCGGCCCGTTTCCCTGGAAAACAAAAGTAAGCTACCCCGATTCTGGATGGCAGATTGCAGGAGGCACTTGGTACTATCAAATCAGCCCAACTTGGCACTGGTGCCACAATGGGTCTGGTAAACATCCTGCCTATCGTAGCTTTTCAGGAGCCAGCCGGCCACTCTCAGCCATATGCCCCCAAAAACAAACCACGGCCTTTTCTCTGGCAAACAAAACTCAACTGCCCCTCTTCTGGATGGCAAATTTTAGGACGCACTTTGTACTACGCAAACCGCCCGACGTGGCACTGGTGCCACCTTGTGTCAGGGAACCATCCTGCATATCGAGCTTTTTAAGGAGCCAGCCGGCCACGCCCAGCCATAAACCCCCGAAAAAAAACCACGGACCATTTCTCTTGGAAACAAAAATCCGCTGCCCCGCGTCTGTATGGCAGATTGCAGGAGCCACTTTGCACCATCAAACCAGCCCGACTTGGCACTGGTGCCACCTTGGGTGTGGGAACAATCCTGCATATCGTGGATTCTAAGGAGCCAGCCGGCCACTCCCAGCCACAGGCCCCCAAACACAAACAACGGCGCTTTTCCCTGGAAAACAAAACTCGCCTGCCAACTTTTTGATGGCAGATTGCAGGAGCCACTTGGTACTATCAAATCATCCCAACTTGGCACTGGTGCCACTATGGGTCTGGGAACCATCCTGCCTATCGTAGCTTTTCAGGAGCCAGCCGGTCACTCCCAGCCATAGGCCCCCAGACACAAACCTCGGACCGTTTCCCTGGCAAACAAAAGTAAGCTGCCCCGATTCTGGATGGCAGATTGCAGGAGCCACTTGGTTGTGTCAAACCAGCCCGACTTGGCACTGGTGCCACCTTGGGTCTGGGAACCATCCTGCGTATCGTGGATTCTAAGCAGCCACCCGGCCACTCTGAGCCACAGGCCCCCAAACAAAATCTACGGCGCTTTTCCCTGGAAAACAAAACTCGCCTGCCAACTTTTTGATGGCAGATTGCAGGAGCCACTTGGTACTATCAAACCAGCCCAACTTGGCACTGGTGCCACCTCTGGTCTGGGAACCATCCTGCCTATCGTAGCTTTTCAGGAGCCAGCCGGTCACTCCCAGCCATAGACCCCCAGACACAAACCTCGGCCCGTTTCCCTGGCAAACAAAAGTAAGCTGCCCCGCTTTTGGATGGCAGATTGCAGGAGCCACGTTGCACCATCAAACCAGCCCCACTTGGCACTGGTGCCACCTTGGGTCTGGGAACAAGTTGGGCTGGTTTGATAGTACCAAGTGCCTCCTGCAATCTGCCATCCAGAAGCGGGACAGCTTACTTTTGTTTCCCAGGGAAACGGGCCGAGGTATTTGTCTGGGGGCCTATGGCTGGGAGTGACCGGCTGACTACTGAAAAGCTACGATAGGCAGGATGGTTACCAGACTCATGGTGCCACCAGTGCCAAGTCGGGCTGGTTTGATAATACTAAATAGCTCCTGCAATCTGCCATCCAGACGCGGGGCAGCGGATTTTTGTTTGCTGGAGAAAAGTTCCGTGGTTTTTTTTTTGGGGGTATATGACTGGACGTGGCCGGCTGGCTCCTTAAAAAGCTCTATACGCAGGATTGTTCCCTGACCCAAGGTGGCATCAGTGCCAAGTCGGGCTGTTTTCGTAGTACCAAGTGCGTCCTGCAATTTGCCATCCAGAAGCGGGGCAGCCTACTTTTGTTTGCCAGGGAAACGTGCCGAGGTATTTGTCTGGGGGCCTATGGCTGGGAGTGAGCGGCTGGCTCCTGAAAAGCTACGATAGGCAGGATGGTGACCAGACCCATGGTGGCACCAGTGCCAAGTTGGGCTGGTTTGATAGTACCAAGTGGCTCCTGCAATCTGCCATCAAGAAGTTGGCAGGCGAGTTTTGTTTTCCAGGGAAAAGCGCCGTTGTTTTTGTTTAGAGGCCTGTGGCTGGGAGTGGCCGCCTGTCCTCGTAGAATCTACGTTACGCAGCATGGTTCCCAGAGCCAAGGTGGCACCAGGGCCAAGTCGGGCTGGTTTGTAAGTACCAAGTGCATCCTGCAATCTGCCACCAAAAGCGGGGCAGCTTACTTTTGTTTGCCAGGGAAACGGGCCGAGGTTTGTGTCCGGGGGCCTATGGCAGGGAGTGACCGGCTGGCTCCTGAAAAGCTACGTTAGGCAGGATGTTTACCAGACCCATGGTGGCACCAGTGCCAAGTTGGGCTGATTTGATAGTACCAAGTGGCTCCTGCAATCTGCCATCCAGAATCGGGGTAACATAC
This sequence comes from Melospiza melodia melodia, assembly GCF_035770615.1. Classification (NCBI taxonomy): domain Eukaryota; kingdom Metazoa; phylum Chordata; class Aves; order Passeriformes; family Passerellidae; genus Melospiza; species Melospiza melodia. Next base: position 98,484,889 of record NC_086196.1, on the reverse strand, counting down.
TTTTGTTTTCCAGGGAAACGGGCCTAGGTTTGTGTCTGGGGGTCTATGGCTGGGAGTGACCGGCTGGCTCCTGAAAAGCTACGATAGGCAGGATGGTTCCCAGACCAGAGGTGGCACCAGTGCCAAGTTGGGCTGGTTTGATACTACCAAGTGGCTCCTGCAATCTACCATCAAAAAGTTGGCAGGCGAGTTTTGTTTTCCAGGGAAAAGCGCCGTTGTTTGTGTTTGGGGGCCTGTGGCTCAGAGTGGCCGGGTGGCTGCTTAGAATCCACGTTACGCAGGATGGTTCCCAGACCCAAGGTGGCACCAGTGCCAAGTCGGGCTGGTTTGACACAACCAAGTGGCTCCTGCAATCTGCCATCCAGAATCGGGGCAGCTTAATTTTGTTTGCCAGGGAAACGGTCCGAGGTTTGTGTCTGGGGGCCTATGGCTGGGAGTGACCGGCTGGCTCCTGAAATGCTACAATAGGCAGGATGGTTCCCAGACCCATAGTGGCACCAGTGCCAAGTTGGGATGATTTGATAGTACCAAGTGGCTCCTGCAATCTGCCATCAAAAAGCTGGCAGGCGAATTTTATTTTCCAGGGAAAAGCGCCGTTGTTTGTGTTTGGGGGCCTGTGGCAGGGAGTGGCCGGCTGGCTCCTTAGAATCCACGATATGCAGGATTGTTCCCAGACCCAAGGTGGCACCAGTGCCAAGTCGGGCTGGTTTGATGGTGCAAAGTGGCTCCTGCAATCTGCCATCCAGATGGGGGGCAGCGGATTTTTGTTTCCAAGAGAAATGGTCCGTGGTTTGTTTTTGGGGGTATATGGCTGGGCGTGGCCGGCTGGCTCCTTAAAAAGCTCGATATGCAGGATGGTTCCCTGACACAAGGTGGCACCAGTGCCACGTCGGGTGGTTTTCGTAGTACAAAGTGCGTCCTAAAATTTGCCATCCAGAAGAGGGGCAGTTGAGTTTTGTTTGCCAGAGAAAAGGGCCGTGGTTTGTTTTTGGGGCATATGGCTGAGAGTGGCCGGCTGGCCCCTGAAAATCCACGATAGGCAGGATGGTTCCCAGACCAGAGGTGTCACCAGTGCCAAGTCGGGCTGGTTTGATAGTACTAAGTAGCTCCTGCAATCTGCCATGCAGAAGCGGGGCAGCTTACTTTTGTTTGCCAGGGAAACGGGCCGAGGTTTGTGTCTGGGGGCCTATGGCTGGGAGTGACCGGCTGGCTCCTGAAAAGCTACGATAGGCAGGATGGTGACCAGACCCATGGTGGCACCAGTGCCAAGTTGGGCTGGTTTGATAGTACCAAGTGGCTCCTGCAATCTGCCATCAAAAAGTTGGCAGGCGAGTTTTGTTTTCCAGGGAAAACCGCCGTTGTTTGTGTTTGGGGGCCTGTGGCTGGGAGTGGCCAGCTGGCTCCTTAGAACCCACGATACGCAGGATGGTTCCCAGACCTGAGTTGGCACCAGTGCCAAGTTGGGCTGGTTTGATGGTGCAAAGTGGCTCCTGCAATCTGCCATCCAGAAGCGGGGCAGCTTACTTTTGTTTGCCAGGGAAACGGGCCGAAATATTTGTCTGGGGGCCTCTGGCTGGGGGTGGCTGGCTGGCTCCTGAAAAGCTACGATAGGCAGGATGGTGACCAGACCCATGGTGGCACCAGTGCCAAGTTGGGCTGGTTTGATAATACCAAGTGGCTCCTGCAATCTGCCATCAAATGTTTGGCAGGCGAGTTTTGTTTTCCAGGGAAAAGCACCGTTGTGTGTGTTTTGGGGCCTGTGGCTGGGAGTGGCCAGCTGGCTCCTTAGAATCCACGATACGCAGGATGGTTCCCAGACCCAAGGTGGCATCAGTGCCAAGTCGGGCTGGTTTGTTAGTACCAAGTGGTTCCTGCAATCTGCCATCCAGAAGCGGGGCAGCTGAATTTTGTTTGCCAGAGAAAAAGGCTGTTGTTTGTGTTTCGGTGCCTGTGGCTGGCAGTGGCCGGCTGGCTCCTGAAAATCCATGATACGCAGCATGGTTCCCAGACCCAAGGTGGCATCAGTGCCAAGTAGGGCTGGTTTCATAGTACCCAGTGGCTCCTGCAATCTGCCATCCAGAAGAGGGGCAGTTGAGTTTTGTTTTCCAGAGAAAAGGGCCGTGGTTTGTGTTTGGGGCCTATGGCTGAGAGTGACCGGCTGGCCCCTGAAAATCCACGATAGGAAGGATGGTTCCCAGATCCAAGGTGGCAGCAGTGCCATGTTGTGCTGGTGTGATAGTCCCAAGTGGCTCCTGCAATCTGCCATCCAGAAGCGGGGCAGCTGAATTTTGTTTGCCAGACAAAAAGGCTGTGGTTTGTGTTTGGGGGCCTGTGGCTGGGAGTGGCCGGGTGGCTCCTGAAAATCCATGATACGCAGTATGGTTCCCAGACCCAAGGTGGCACCAGTGCCAAGTGGGGCTGGTTTCACAGTGTCAAGTGCCTCCTGCAATCTCCCATCCAGAAGCGGGGCAGCTGAGTTTTGTTTGCCTGTGAAACGGGCCGTTGTTTTTAATTGGGGTCTGTGGCCGAGAGTGTTCGGCTGGCTCCTGACAACCCACAATACGCAGGATGGTTCCCAGACCCAAGGTGGCACCAGTGCCAAGTCGGGCTGGTTTGATAGTACCAAGTGGCTCCTGCAATCTGCCATCCAGAAGCGGTGCAGTTGAGTTTTGTTTGCCAGAGAAAAGGGCCGTGGGTTGTGTTTGGGGGCATATGGCTGGGAGTGGCCGGCTGTCTCATTAAAAAGATCGATACGCAGGATGGTTCCCAGACCCAAGGGGGCACCAGTGCCAAGTCGGGCTGTTTTTATAGTACCAAGTGCGTCCTGCAATTTGCCATCCAGAAGAGGGGCAGTTGAGTTTTGTTTGCCAGAGAATAGCGCCGTTGTTTGTGTTTGGGGGCTTGTGGCTCGTAGTGGCCGACTGGCGCCTTAGAATCTGTGTTACGCAGCATGGTTCCCAGACCCAAGGTGGCACCAGTGCCAAGTTTTGCTGGTTTGATAGTACCAAGTGGCTCCTGCAATCTGCCATCCAGAAGCGGGGTAGCTTACTTTTGTTTGCCAGGGAAACGGGCCGAGGTTTGTGACTGGGGACCTATGGCTGGGAGAGACCGGCTGGCTCCTGGAAAGCTACAATAGGCAGGATGGTTACCAGACCCATGGTGGCACCAGTGCCAAGTTGGGCTGGTTTGATAGTACCAAGTGGCTCCGGCAATCTGCCATCAAAAAGTTGGCAGGCGAGTTTTGTTTTCCAGGGAAAAGCGACATTGTTTGTATTTGGGGGCCTGTGGCTGGGAGTGGCCGGCTGGCTCCTTTGAACCCACGATATGCAGGATGGTTCCCAGACCCAAGGTGGCACCAGTGCCAAGTCGGGCTGGTTTGATACTACCAAGTGCGTCCTGCAATCTGCCATCCAGAAGCGGGGCAGCTTAATTTTGTTTGCCAGGGAAACGGGCCGTGGGTTTTGTTTGGGGGCATATAGCTGAGAGTGGCCGGCTGGCTCCTGAAAATCCACGCTAGGCAGCATGGTTCCCAGATGCAATGTGGCACCAGTGCCAAGTCGGGCTGGTTTGATGGTGCAAAGTGGCTCCTGCAATCTGCCATCCAGAAGCGGGGCAGCTGATTTTTGTTTGCCAGAGGAAAATTCCGTGGATTGTTTTTGGGGGCATATTGCTGGGAGTGGCCGGCTGGCTCCTTAAAATGCTCGATACGCATGATGGTTCCCAGGCCCAAGGTGTCACCACTACCAAGTCGGCCTGCGGTTTTAGTATCAAGTTCATCCTGCAATTTGCCATCCAGAAGAGGGGCAGTTGAGTTTTGTTTGCCAGAGAAACGGGCTGAGGTTTCTGTTTGGGGACATATGGCTGAGAGTGGCCGGCTGGCCCCTGAATATCCACGATACAGAGCATGGTTCCCAGATCCAAGGTGGCACCAGTGCCAAGTCGGGCTGGTTTGATAGTACCAAGTGTCTCCTGCAATCTGCCATCCAGAAGCAGGGCAGCTTACTTTTGTTTGCCAGAGAAATAGGCCTAGGTTTTTGTTTGGGGGCCTGTGGCTAGGAGTGGCCGGCTGGCTCCTAAGAATCCACGATACGCAGGATGTTTCCCAGACCCAAGGTGGCACCAGTGCCAAGTCGGGCTGGTTTGATAGTACCAAGTGGCTCCTGCAAACTCCATCAAAAAGTTGGCAGGCGTGTTTTGTTTTCCAGGGAACAGCGCCGTTGATTTTGTTTGGGGGCCTATGGCTGGGAGTGGCCGGCTGGCTCCTTAGAATCCACGATACGCAGGATGGTTCCCAGACCCAAGGTGGCACCAGTGCCAAGTCGGGCTGGTTTGATTACACCAAGTGGCTCCTGCAATCTGCCATCCAGAAGTGAGGCAGCTAAGTTTTGTTTGCGAGAAAAAAGGGCCGTGGTTTTTGTTGGGGGCCTGTGGCTGGGAGTAGCCGGCTGGCTCCTTAAAATCCACGATAGGCAGGATGGTTCCCAGACCCAAGGTGGCACCAGTGCCAAGTCGAGCTGGTTTGATAGTACCAAGTGGCTCCTGCAATCTGCCATCCAGAAGCGGGGCAGCTGAGTTTTGTTTGCCAGAGAAAAAGGCTGTGGTTTGTGTTTGGGGGCCTGTGGCTGGGAGTGGCCGGCTGGCTCCTGAAAATCCACGATACGCAGCATGGTTCCCAGACCCAAGGTGGCACCAGTGCCAAGTGGGGCTCGTTTGACAGTGTCAAGTGCCTCCTGCAATCTCCCATCCAGAAGCGGGGCAGCTGAGTTTTTTTTGCCAGGGAAACGGACCTTTGTTTTTGATTGGGCTCTGTGGCCGAGAGTGGTCGGCTGTCTCCTGACAATCCACAATACGCAGGATGGTTCCCAGACCCAAGGTGGCACCAGTGCCAAGTCGGGCTGGTTTGATAGTACCAAGTGTCTCCTGCAATCTGCCATCCAGAAGCGGGGCAGCTGAGTTTTGTTTGCCAGAGAAAAGGGCCGTGGGTTGTGTTTGGGGGCATATGGCTGGGAGTGGCCACCTGGCTCCTTAAAATGCACGATACGCCGCATGGTAACCAGACGCAAGGTGGCACCAGTGCCAAGTCAGGCTGTTTTTGTAGTACCCAGTGGCTCCTGCAATTTGCCATCCAGAAGCGGGGCAGTTGAATTTTGTTTGCTAGAGAAAAGGGCTGTGGTTTGTGTTTGGGGGCCTATGGCTGAGAGTGGCCGGCTGGCCCCTGAAAATCAACGATAGGCAGGATGGTTCCCAGATCCAAGGTGGCACCAGTGCCAAGTAAGGCTGGTTGTATGGTTCAAAGTAACTCCTGCAATCTGCCATCCAGAAGCGGGACAGCTGAGTTTTTTTTGCCAGAGAAAAGGTCCATGGTTTCTTTTTGGGGCATACGGCTGGGAATTGCCGGCTGGCTCCTTAAAATGCTCGATATGCAGGATGGTTCCCAGAGCCAAGGTGGCACCACTGCCAAGTCGGGCTCTTTTTGTAGTACCAAGTGCGTCCTGCAATTTGCCATCCAGAAGAGGGGCAGTTGAGTTTTGTTTGCCAGAGAAAAGGGCCGTTGTTTGTGTTTGGGGGCCTGTGGCTGGGAGTGTTCGGCTGGTTCCTGAATATGTACGATACGCAGGATTGTTCCCAGATCCAAGGTGGCAGCAGTGCCATGTTGTGCTGGTGTGATAGTCCCAAGTGGCTCCTGCAATCTGCCATCCAGAAGTGGGGCAGCTGATTTTTGTTTGCCAGAGAAAAGGTCCGTGGTTTGTTTTTGGGGGCATATGGCTGAGAGTGGCCGGCTGGCTCCTGAAAAGCTACGATAGGCAGGATGGTGACCAGACCCATGGTGGCACCAGTGCCAAGTTGGGCTGGTTTGATAGTACCAAGTGGCTCCTGCAATCTGCCATCAAAAAGTTGTCAGGCGAGTTTTGTTTTCCAGGGAAAAGCGCCGTTGTTTGTGTTTGGGTGCCTGAGGCTGGGAGTGGCCGGCTGGCTCCTTAGAATCCACGATACGCAGGATGGTTCCCAGACCAGTGGTGGCACCAGTGCCAAGTCGGGCTGGTTTGATAGTAACAAGTGCGTCCTAATATCTGCCATCCAGAAGCGGGGCAGCTTACTTTTGTTTGCCAGGGAAACGGGCCGAGCTTTGTGTCTGGGGGCCTGTGGCAGGGAGTGACCGGCTGGCTCCTGAAAAGCTACGATAGGCAGGATGGTGACCAGACCCATGGTGGCACCAGTGCCAAGTTGGGCTGGTTTGATAGTACCAAGTGGCTCCTGCAATCTGCCATCAAAAAGTTGTCAGGCGAGTTTAGTTTTCCAGGGAAAAGCGCCGTTGTTTGTGTTTGGGGGCCTGTGGCTGGGAGTGGCCGGCTGGCTAATTAGAATCCACGATACGCAGGATGGTTCCCAGACCAGAGGTGGCAACAGTGACAAGTCGGGCCAGTTTGATGGTGCAAAGTGGCTCCTGCAATCTGCCATCCAGAAGCAGGGCTGCTTACTTTTGTTTGCCAGGGAAAGGAGCCGAGGTTTTTGTCTGGGGGCCTATGGCTGGGAGTGACCAGCTGGCTCCTGAAAAGGTACGATAGGCAGGATGGTTACCAGACCCATGGTGGCACCAGTGCCAAGTTCGGCTGATTTGATAGTACCAAGTGGCTCCTGCAATCTGCCATCAAAATGTTGGTAGGCGAGTTTTGTTTTCCAGGGAAAAGCGCGGTTGTTTGTGTTTGGGGGCCTGTGGGTGGGAGTGGCCGGATGGCTAATTAGAATCCACGATACGCAGGATGGTTCCCAGACCTAAAGTGGCACCAGTGACAAGTCGGGCCAGTTTGATGGTGCAAAGTTGCTACTGAAATCTGCCATCCAGAAACGGGGCAGCTTACTTTTGTTTGCCAGGGAAACGGGCCGAGGTTTGTGTCTGGGGGCCTATGGCTGTGAGTGACCGGCTAGGTCCTGAAAAGCTACGAGAGGCATGATGGTGACCAGACCCATGGTGGCACCAGTGCCAAGTTGGGCTGGTTTGATAGTACCAAGTGGCTCCTGCAATCTGCCATCAAAAAGTCGGCAAGCGAGTGTTGATTTCCAGGGAAAAGCGCCGTTGTTTGTGTTTGGGGGCCTGTGGCAGGGAGTGGCCGGCTGGCTCCTTAGAATCCACGATACGCAGCATGGTTCCCAGACCCAAGGTGGCACCAGTGCCAAGTCGGGCTGGCTTGATAATACCAAGTGGTTCCTGCAATCGGCCATCAAAAAGTTGGCAGGCGAGTTTTGTTTTCCAGGGAAAAGCGCCGTTGTTTTTGTTTGGGGGCCTATGGGTGGGAGTGGCCGGCTGGCTCCTTAGAATCCACGAGACGCAGGATGGTTCCCAGACCTGAGGTGGCACCAGTGCCAAGTTGGGCTGGTTTGATAGTACCAAGTGCGTCCTGCAATCTGCCATCCAGAAGCGGGGTAGCTTACTTTTGTTTGCCAGGGAAACGGGCCGAGGTTTGTGTCTGGGGGCCTATGGCTGGGAGTGACCGGCTGGCTCCTGAAAAGCTACGATAGGCAGGATGGTGACCAGACCCATGGTGGCACCAGTGCCAAGTTGGGCTGGTTTGATAGTACCAAGTGGCTCCTGCAATCTGCCATCAAAAATTTGGCAGGCGAGTTTGTTATCCAGGGAAAAGCGCCGTTGTTTGCGCCTGGGGCCCTATGGCCTGGAGTGGACGGATGGCTAATTAGAATCCACGATACAAAGGATGGTCCCCAGACCCATGGTGGCACCAGTGCCAACTTGGGCTGGTTTGATAGTAACAAGTGGTTCCTGCAATCTGCCATCCAGAATCGGGGCAGCTTACTTTTGTTTGCCAGGGAAACGGTCCGAGGATTGTGTCTGGGGGCCTAAGCCTGGAAGTGACCGGCTGGCTCGTGAAAAGCTACGATAGGCAGGATGTGGACCAGACCCATGACGGCACCAGTGCCAAGTTGGGCTGGTTTGATAGTACCAAGTGGCTCCTGCAATCTGCCATCAAAAAGTTGTCAGGCGAGTTTTGTTTTCCAGGGAAAAGCGCCGTTGTTTGTGTTTGGGGGCCTGTGGCTGGGAGTGGCCGGCTGGCTCCTTAGAATCCACGATACGCAGGATGGTTCCCAGACCAGAGGTGGCACCAGTGCCAAGTTGGGCTGGTTTGATTGTAACAAGTGCGTCCGGGAATCTGCCATCCAGAAGCGGGGCAGCTTACTTTTGTTTGCCAGGGAAACGGGCCGAGGTTTGTGTCTGGGGGCCTATGGCTGGGAGTGGCCGGCTGGCTCCTGAAAAGCTACGATAGGCAGGATGGTGACCAGACCCATGGTGGCACCAGTGCCAAGTTGGGCTGGTTTGATAGTACCAAGTGGCTCCTGCAATCTGCCATCAAAAAGTCGGCAAGCGAGTGTTGATTTCCAGGGAAAAGCGTCGTTGTTTGTGTTTGGGGGCCTGTGGCTGGGAGTGGCCGGCTGGCTCCTTAGAATCCACAATACGCAGCATGGTTCCCAGACCCAAGGTGGCACCAGTGCCAAGTTGGGCTGGTTTGATAGTACCAAGTGGCTCCTGCAATCTGCCATCAAAAAGTTGTCAGGCGAGTTTAGTTTTCCAGGGAAAAGCGCCGTTGTTTGTGTTTGGGGGCCTGTGGCTGGGAGTGGCCGGCTGGCTAATTAGAATCCACGATACGCAGGATGGTTCCCAGACCAGAGGTGGCAACAGTGACAAGTCGGGCCAGTTTGATGGTGCAAAGTGGCTCCTGCAATCTGCCATCCAGAAGCAGGGCTGCTTACTTTTGTTTGCCAGGGAAAGGAGCCGAGGTTTTTGTCTGGGGGCCTATGGCTGGGAGTGACCAGCTGGCTCCTGAAAAGGTACGATAGGCAGGATGGTTACCAGACCCATGGTGGCACCAGTGCCAAGTTCGGCTGATTTGATAGTACCAAGTGGCTCCTGCAATCTGCCATCAAAATGTTGGTAGGCGAGTTTTGTTTTCCAGGGAAAAGCGCCGTTGTTTGTGTTTGGGGGCCTGTGGGTGGGAGTGGCCGGATGGCTAATTAGAATCCACGATACGCAGGATGGTTCCCAGACCTAAAGTGGCACCAGTGACAAGTCGGGCCAGTTTGATGGTGCAAAGTTGCTACTGAAATCTGCCATCCAGAAACGGGGCAGCTTACTTTTGTTTGCCAGGGAAACGGGCCAAGGTTTGTGTCTGGGGGCCTATGGCTGTGAGTGACCGGCTAGGTCCTGAAAAGCTACGAGAGGCATGATGGTGACCAGACCCATGGTGGCACCAGTGCCAAGTTGGGCTGGTTTGATAGTACCAAGTGGCTCCTGCAATCTGCCATCAAAAAGTCGGCAAGCGAGTGTTGATTTCCAGGGAAAAGCGCCGTTGTTTGTGTTTGGGGGCCTGTGGCAGGGAGTGGCCGGCTGGCTCCTTAGAATCCACGATACGCAGCATGGTTCCCAGACCCAAGGTGGCACCAGTGCCAAGTCGGGCTGGCTTGATAATACCAAGTGGTTCCTGCAATCGGCCATCAAAAAGTTGGCAGGCGAGTTTTGTTTTCCAGGGAAAAGCGCCGTTGTTTTTGTTTGGGGGCCTATGGGTGGGAGTGGCCGGCTGGCTCCTTAGAATCCACGAGACGCAGGATGGTTCCCAGACCTGAGGTGGCACCAGTGCCAAGTTGGGCTGGTTTGATAGTACCAAGTGCGTCCTGCAATCTGCCATCCAGAAGCGGGGTAGCTTACTTTTGTTTGCCAGGGAAACGGGCCGAGGTTTGTGTCTGGGGGCCTATGGCTGGGAGTGACCGGCTGGCTCCTGAAAAGCTACGATAGGCAGGATGGTGACCAGACCCATGGTGGCACCAGTGCCAAGTTGGGCTGGTTTGATAGTACCAAGTGGCTCCTGCAATCTGCCATCAAAAATTTGGCAGGCGAGTTTGTTATCCAGGGAAAAGCGCCGTTGTTTGCGCCTGGGGCCCTATGGCCTGGAGTGGACGGATGGCTAATTAGAATCCACGATACACAGGATGGTTCCCAGACCCATGGTGGCACCAGTGCCAACTTGGGCTGGTTTGATAGTAACAAGTGGTTCCTGCAATCTGCCATCCAGAATCGGGGCAGCTTACTTTTGTTTGCCAGGGAAACGGTCCGAGGATTGTGTCTGGGGGCCTAAGCCTGGAAGTGACCGGCTGGCTCGTGAAAAGCTACGATAGGCAGGATGTGGACCAGACCCATGACGGCACCAGTGCCAAGTTGGGCTGGTTTGATAGTACCAAGTGGCTCCTGCAATCTGCCATCAAAAAGTTGTCAGGCGAGTTTTGTTTTCCAGGGAAAAGCGCCGTTGTTTGTGTTTGGGGGCCTGTGGCTGGGAGTGGCCGGCTGGCTCCTTAGAATCCACGATACGCAGGATGGTTCCCAGACCAGAGGTGGCACCAGTGCCAAGTTGGGCTGGTTTGATTGTAACAAGTGCGTCCGGGAATCTGCCATCCAGAAGCGGGGCAGCTTACTTTTGTTTGCCAGGGAAACGGGCCGAGGTTTGTGTCTGGGGGCCTATGGCTGGGAGTGGCCGGCTGGCTCCTGAAAAGCTACGATAGGCAGGATGGTGACCAGACCCATGGTGGCACCAGTGCCAAGTTGGGCTGGTTTGATAGTACCAAGTGGCTCCTGCAATCTGCCATCAAAAAGTCGGCAAGCGAGTGTTGATTTCCAGGGAAAAGCGTCGTTGTTTGTGTTTGGGGGCCTGTGGCTGGGAGTGGCCGGCTGGCTCCTTAGAATCCACAATACGCAGCATGGTTCCCAGACCCAAGGTGGCACCAGTGCCAAGTCGGGCTGGCTTGATAATACCAAGTGGTTCCTGCAATCGGCCATCAAAAAGTTGGCAGGCGAGTTTTGTTTTCCAGGGAAAAGCGCCGTTGTTTGTGCCTGGGGCCCTATGGCCTGGAGTGGACGGATGGCTAATTAGAATCCACGATACACAGGATGGTTCCCAGACCCATGGTGGCACCAGTGCCAAGTTGGGCTGGTTTGATAGTACCAAGTGGTTCCTGCAATCTGCCATCCAGAAGCGGGGCAGCTTACTTTTGTTTGCCAGGGAAACGGTCCGAGGTTTGTGTCTGGGGGCCTATGGCTGGGAGTGACCGGCTGGCTCCTGAAAAGCTACGATAGGCAGGATGGTGACCAGACCCATGGTGGCACCAGTGCCAAGTTGGGCTGGCTTGATAATACCAAGTGGTTCCTGCAATCGGCCATCAAAAAGTTGGCAGGCGAGTTTTGTTTTCCAGGGAAAAGCGCCGTTTTTTGTGCCTGGGGCCCTATGGCCTGGAGTGGACGGATGGCTAATTAGAACCCACGATACGCAGGATGGTTCCCAGACCTGAGGTGGCACCAGTGCCAAGTTGGGCTGGTTTGACGGTGCAAAGTGGCTCCTGCAATCTGCCATGCAGAAGCGGGGCAGCTTACTTTTGTTTGCCAGGGAAACGGGCCGAGGTTTTTGTCTGGGGGCCTCTGGCTGGGGGTGGCTGGCTGGCTCCTGAAAAGCTACGATAGGCAGGATGGTGACCAGACCCATGGTGGCACCAGTGCCAAGTTGGGCTGGTTTGATAGTACCAAGTGGCTCCTGCAATCTGCCATCAAAAACTTGGCAGGCGAGTTTTGTTTTCCAGGGAAAAGCGCCGTTGTTTGTGTTTGGGGGCCTGTGGCAGGGAGTGGCCGGCTGGCTACTTAGAATCCACGATACGCAGCATGGTTCCCAGACCCAAGGTGGCACCAGTGCCAAGTCGGGCTGGCTTGATAATACCAAGTGGTTCCTGCAATCGGCCATCAAAAAGTTGGCAGGCGAGTTTTGTTTTCCAGGGAAAAGCGCCGTTGTTTGTGCCTGGGGCCCTATGGCCTGGAGTGGACGGATGGCTAATTAGAATCCACGATACACAGGATGGTTCCCAGACCCATGGTGGCACCAGTGCCAAGTTGGGCTGGTTTGATAGTACCAAGTGGTTCCTGCAATCTGCCATCCAGAAGCGGGGCAGCTTACTTTTGTTTGCCAGGGAAACGGTCCGAGGTTTGTGTCTGGGGGCCTATGGCTGGGAGTGACCGGCTGGCTCCTGAAAAGCTACGATAGGCAGGATGGTGACCAGACCCATGGTGGCACCAGTGCCAAGTTGGGCTGGCTTGATAATACCAAGTGGTTCCTGCAATCGGCCATCAAAAAGTTGGCAGGCGAGTTTTGTTTTCCAGGGAAAAGCGCCGTTTTTTGTGCCTGGGGCCCTATGGCCTGGAGTGGACGGATGGCTAATTAGAACCCACGATACGCAGGATGGTTCCCAGACCTGAGGTGGCACCAGTGCCAAGTTGGGCTGGTTTGACGGTGCAAAGTGGCTCCTGCAATCTGCCATGCAGAAGCGGGGCAGCTTACTTTTGTTTGCCAGGGAAACGGGCCGAGGTTTTTGTCTGGGGGCCTCTGGCTGGGGGTGGCTGGCTGGCTCCTGAAAAGCTACGATAGGCAGGATGGTGACCAGACCCATGGTGGCACCAGTGCCAAGTTGGGCTGGTTTGATAGTACCAAGTGGCTCCTGCAATCTGCCATCAAAAACTTGGCAGGCGAGTTTTGTTTTCCAGGGAAAAGCGCCGTTGTTTGTGTTTGGGGGCCTGTGGCAGGGAGTGGCCGGCTGGCTACTTAGAATCCACGATACGCAGCATGGTTCCCAGACCCAAGGTGGCACCAGTGCCAAGTCGGGCTGGCTTGATAATACCAAGTGGTTCCTGCAATCGGCCATCAAAAAGTTGGCAGGCAAGTTTTGTTTTCCAGGGAAAAGCGCCGTTGTTTGTGCCTGGGGCCCTATGGCCTGGAGTGGACGGATGGCTAATTAGAATCCACGATACACAGGATGGTTCCCAGACCCATGGTGGCACCAGTGCCAAGTTGGGCTGGTTTGATAGTAACAAGTGGTTCCTGCAATCTGCCATCCAGAAGCGGGGCAGCTTACTTTTGTTTGCCAGGGAAACGGGCCGAGCTTTGTGTCTGGGGGCCTATGGCTGGGAGTGACCGGCTGGCTCCTGAAAAGCTACGATAGGCAGGATGGTGACCAGACCCATGGTGGCACCAGTGCCAAGTTGGGCTGGCTAGATAATACCAAGTGGTTCCTGCAATCGGCCATCAAAAAGTTGTCAGGCGAGTTTTGTTTTCCAGGGAAAAGCGCCGTTGTTTGTGCCTGGGGCCCTATGGCCTGGAGTGGACGGATGGCTAATTAGAATCCACGATACACAGGATGGTTCCCAGACCCATGGTGGCACCAGTGCCAAGTTGGGCTGGTTTGATAGTACCAAGTGGTTCCTGCAATCTGCCATCCAGAAGCGGGGCAGCTTACTTTTGTTTTCCAGGGAATCGGGCCGAGGTTTTTGTCTGGGGGCCTATGGCTGGGAGTGACCGGCTGGCTCCTGAAAAGCTACGATAGGCAGGATGGTGACCAGACCCATGACGGCACCAGTGCCAAGTTGGGCTGGTTTGATAGTACCAAGTGGCTCCTGCAATCTGCCATCAAAAACTTGGCAGGCGAGTTTTGTTTTCCAGGGAAAAGCGCCGTTGTTTGTGTTTGGGGGCCTGTGGCTGGGAGTGGCCGGCTGGCTCCTTAGAATCCACGATACTCAGCATGGTTCCCAGATCAGAGGTGGCACCAGTGCCAAGTTGGGCTGGTTTGATAGTACCAAGTGCGTCCGGGAATCTGCCATCCAGAAGCGGGGCAGCTTACTTTTGTTTGCCAGGGAAACGGGCCGAGGTTTTTGTCTGGGGGCCTATGGCTGGGAGTGACTGGCTGGCTCCTGAAAAGTTACGATAGGCAGGATGGTTCCCAGACCCATGGTGGCACCAGTGCCAAGTTGGGCTGGTTTGATAGTACCAAGTGGCTCCTGCAATCTGCCATCAAAAAGTTGGCAGGCGAGTTTTGTTTTCCAGGGAAAAGCGCCGTTGTTTGTGTTTGGGGGCCTGTGGCAGGGAGTGGCCGGCTGGCTCCTTAGAATCCACGATACGCAGGATGGTTCCCAGACTTGACGTGGCACCAGTGCCAAGTCGGGCTGGTTTGATAGTACCAAGTGCGTCCTGCAATCTGCCATCCAGAAGCGGGGCAGCTTACTTTTGTTTTCCAGGGAAACGGGCCGAGGTATTTGTCTGGGGGCCTATGGCTGGGAGTGACCGGCTGGCTCCTGAAAAGCTACGATAGGCAGGATGGTGACCAGACCCATGGTGGCACCAGTGCCAAGTTGGGCTGGTTTGATAGTACCAAGTGGCTCCTGCAATCTGCCATCAAAAACTTGTCAGGCGAGTTTTGTTTTCCAGGGAAAAGCGCCGTTGTTTGTGTTTGGGTGCCTGTGGCTGGGAGTGGCCGGCTGGCTCCTTAGAATCCACGATACGCAGGATGGTTCCCAGACCAGTGGTGGCACCAGTGCCAAGTCGGGCTGGTTTGATATTAACAAGTGCGTCCTACTATCTGCCATCCAGAAGCGGGGCAGCTTACTTTTGTTTGCCAGGGAAACGGGCCGAGCTTTGTGTCTGGGGGCCTATGGCAGGGAGTGACCGGCTGGCTCCTGAAAAGCTACGATAGGCAGGATGGTGACCAGACCCATGGTGGCACCAGTGCCAAGTTGGGCTGGTTTGATAGTACCAAGTGGCTCCTGCAATCTGCCATCAAAAAGTTGTCAGGCGAGTTTAGTTTTCCAGGGAAAAGCGCCGTTGTTTGTGTTTGGGGGCCTGTGGCTGGGAGTGGCCGGCTGGCTAATTAGAATCCACGATACGCAGGATGGTTCCCAGACCAGAGGTGGCAACAGTGACAAGTCGGGCCAGTTTGATGGTGCAAAGTGGCTCCTGCAATCTGCCATCCAGAAGCAGGGCTGCTTACTTTTGTTTGCCAGGGAAAGGAGCCGAGGTTTTTGTCTGGGGGCCTATGGCTGGGAGTGACCAGCTGGCTCCTGAAAAGGTACGATAGGCAGGATGGTTACCAGACCCATGGTGGCACCAGTGCCAAGTTCGGCTGATTTGATAGTACCAAGTGGCTCCTGCAATCTGCCATCAAAATGTTGGTAGGCGAGTTTTGTTTTCCAGGGAAAAGCGCGGTTGTTTGTGTTTGGGGGCCTGTGGGTGGGAGTGGCCGGATGGCTAATTACAATCCACGATACGCAGGATGGTTCCCAGACCTAAAGTGGCACCAGTGACAAGTCGGGCCAGTTTGATGGTGCAAAGTTGCTACTGAAATCTGCCATCCAGAAACGGGGCAGCTTACTTTTGTTTGCCAGGGAAACGGGCCAAGGTTTGTGTCTGGGGGCCTATGGCTGTGAGTGACCGGCTAGGTCCTGAAAAGCTACGAGAGGCATGATGGTGACCAGACCCATGGTGGCACCAGTGCCAAGTTGGGCTGGTTTGATAGTACCAAGTGGCTCCTGCAATCTGCCATCAAAAAGTCGGCAAGCGAGTGTTGATTTCCAGGGAAAAGCGCCGTTGTTTGTGTTTGGGGGCCTGTGGCAGGGAGTGGCCGGCTGGCTCCTTAGAATCCACGATACGCAGCATGGTTCCCAGACCCAAGGTGGCACCAGTGCCAAGTCGGGCTGGCTTGATAATACCAAGTGGTTCCTGCAATCGGCCATCAAAAAGTTGGCAGGCGAGTTTTGTTTTCCAGGGAAAAGCGCCGTTGTTTTTGTTTGGGGGCCTATGGGTGGGAGTGGCCGGCTGGCTCCTTAGAATCCACGAGACGCAGGATGGTTCCCAGACCTGAGGTGGCACCAGTGCCAAGTTGGGCTGGTTTGATAGTACCAAGTGCGTCCTGCAATCTGCCATCCAGAAGCGGGGTAGCTTACTTTTGTTTGCCAGGGAAACGGGCCGAGGTTTGTGTCTCGGGGCCTATGGCTGGGAGTGACCGGCTGGCTCCTGAAAAGCTACGATAGGCAGGATGGTGACCAGACCCATGGTGGCACCAGTGCCAAGTTGGGCTGGTTTGATAGTACCAAGTGGCTCCTGCAATCTGCCATCAAAAATTTGGCAGGCGAGTTTGTTATCCAGGGAAAAGCGCCGTTGTTTGCGCCTGGGGCCCTATGGCCTGGAGTGGACGGATGGCTAATTAGAATCCACGATACACAGGATGGTTCCCAGACCCATGGTGGCACCAGTGCCAAGTTGGGCTGGTTTGATAGTACCAAGTGGTTCCTGCAATCTGCCATCCAGAAGCGGGGCAGCTTACTTTTGTTTGCCAGGGAAACGGTCCGAGGATTGTGTCTGGGGGCCTAAGCCTGGAAGTGACCGGCTGGCTCGTGAAAAGCTACGATAGGCAGGATGTGGACCAGACCCATGACGGCACCAGTGCCAAGTTGGGCTGGTTTGATAGTACCAAGTGGCTCCTGCAATCTGCCATCAAAAAGTTGTCAGGCGAGTTTTGTTTTCCAGGGAAAAGCGCCGTTGTTTGTGTTTGGGGGCCTGTGGCTGGGAGTGGCCGGCTGGCTCCTTAGAATCCACGATACGCAGGATGGTTCCCAGACCAGAGGTGGCACCAGTGCCAAGTTGGGCTGGTTTGATTGTAACAAGTGCGTCCGGGAATCTGCCATCCAGAAGCGGGGCAGCTTACTTTTGTTTGCCAGGGAAACGGGCCGAGGTTTGTGTCTGGGGGCCTATGGCTGGGAGTGGCCGGCTGGCTCCTGAAAAGCTACGATAGGCAGGATGGTGACCAGACCCATGGTGGCACCAGTGCCAAGTTGGGCTGGTTTGATAGTACCAAGTGGCTCCTGCAATCTGCCATCAAAAAGTCGGCAAGCGAGTGTTGATTTCCAGGGAAAAGCGTCGTTGTTTGTGTTTGGGGGCCTGTGGCTGGGAGTGGCCGGCTGGCTCCTTAGAATCCACAATACGCAGCATGGTTCCCAGACCCAAGGTGGCACCAGTGCCAAGTCGGGCTGGCTTGATAATACCAAGTGGTTCCTGCAATCGGCCATCAAAAAGTTGGCAGGCGAGTTTTGTTTTCCAGGGAAAAGCGCCGTTGTTTGTGCCTGGGGCCCTATGGCCTGGAGTGGACGGATGGCTAATTAGAATCCACGATACACAGGATGGTTCCCAGACCCATGGTGGCACCAGTGCCAAGTTGGGCTGGTTTGATAGTAACAAGTGGTTCCTGCAATCTGCCATCCAGAAGCGGGGCAGCTTACTTTTGTTTGCCAGGGAAACGGTCCGAGGTTTGTGTCTGGGGGCCTATGGCTGGGAGTGACCGGCTGGCTCCTGAAAAGCTACGATAGGCAGGATGGTGACCAGACCCATGGTGGCACCAGTGCCAAGTTGGGCTGGCTTGATAATACCAAGTGGTTCCTGCAATCGGCCATCAAAAAGTTGGCAGGCGAGTTTTGTTTTCCAGGGAAAAGCGCCGTTTTTTGTGCCTGGGGCCCTATGGCCTGGAGTGGACGGATGGCTAATTAGAACCCACGATACGCAGGATGGTTCCCAGACCTGAGGTGGCACCAGTGCCAAGTTGGGCTGGTTTGACGGTGCAAAGTGGCTCCTGCAATCTGCCATGCAGAAGCGGGGCAGCTTACTTTTGTTTGCCAGGGAAACGGGCCGAGGTTTTTGTCTGGGGGCCTCTGGCTGGGGGTGGCTGGCTGGCTCCTGAAAAGCTACGATAGGCAGGATGGTGACCAGACCCATGGTGGCACCAGTGCCAAGTTGGGCTGGTTTGATAGTACCAAGTGGCTCCTGCAATCTGCCATCAAAAACTTGGCAGGCGAGTTTTGTTTTCCAGGGAAAAGCGCCGTTGTTTGTGTTTGGGGGCCTGTGGCAGGGAGTGGCCGGCTGGCTACTTAGAATCCACGATACGCAGCATGGTTCCCAGACCCAAGGTGGCACCAGTGCCAAGTCGGGCTGGCTTGATAATACCAAGTGGTTCCTGCAATCGGCCATCAAAAAGTTGGCAGGCAAGTTTTGTTTTCCAGGGAAAAGCGCCGTTGTTTGTGCCTGGGGCCCTATGGCCTGGAGTGGACGGATGGCTAATTAGAATCCACGATACACAGGATGGTTCCCAGACCCATGGTGGCACCAGTGCCAAGTTGGGCTGGTTTGATAGTAACAAGTGGCTCCTGCAATCTGCCATCCAGAAGCGGGGCAGCTTACTTTTGTTTGCCAGGGAAACGGTCCGAGGTTTGTGTCTGGGGGCCTATGGCTGGGAGTGACCGGCTGGCTCCTGAAAAGCTACGATAGGCAGGATGGTGACCAGACCCATGGTGGCACCAGTGCCAAGTTGGGCTGGCTAGATAATACCAAGTGGTTCCTGCAATCGGCCATCAAAAAGTTGTCAGGCGAGTTTTGTTTTCCAGGGAAAAGCGCCGTTGTTTGTGCCTGGGGCCCTATGGCCTGGAGTGGACGGATGGCTAATTAGAATCCACGATACACAGGATGGTTCCCAGACCCATGGTGGCACCAGTGCCAAGTTGGGCTGGTTTGATAGTACCAAGTGGTTCCTGCAATCTGCCATCCAGAAGCGGGGCAGCTTACTTTTGTTTTCCAGGGAAACGGGCCGAGGTTTTTGTCTGGGGGCCTATGGCTGGGAGTGACCGGCTGGCTCCTGAAAAGCTACGATAGGCAGGATGGTGACCAGACCCATGACGGCACCAGTGCCAAGTTGGGCTGGTTTGATAGTACCAAGTGGCTCCTGCAATCTGCCATCAAAAACTTGGCAGGCGAGTTTTGTTTTCCAGGGAAAAGCGCCGTTGTTTGTGTTTGGGGGCCTGTGGCTGGGAGTGGCCGGCTGGCTCCTTAGAATCCACGATACTCAGCATGGTTCCCAGATCAGAGGTGGCACCAGTGCCAAGTTGGGCTGGTTTGATAGTACCAAGTGCGTCCGGGAATCTGCCATCCAGAAGCGGGGCAGCTTACTTTTGTTTGCCAGGGAAACGGGCCGAGGTTTTTGTCTGGGGGCCTATGGCTGGGAGTGACTGGCTGGCTCCTGAAAAGTTACGATAGGCAGGATGGTTCCCAGACCCATGGTGGCACCAGTGCCAAGTTGGGCTGGTTTGATAGTACCAAGTGGCTCCTGCAATCTGCCATCAAAAAGTTGGCAGGCGAGTTTTGTTTTCCAGGGAAAAGCGCCGTTGTTTGTGTTTGGGGGCCTGTGGCAGGGAGTGGCCGGCTGGCTCCTTAGAATCCACGATACGCAGGATGGTTCCCAGACTTGACGTGGCACCAGTGCCAAGTCGGGCTGGTTTGATAGTACCAAGTGCGTCCTGCAATCTGCCATCCAGAAGCGGGGCAGCTTACTTTTGTTTTCCAGGGAAACGGGCCGAGGTATTTGTCTGGGGGCCTATGGCTGGGAGTGACCGGCTGGCTCCTGAAAAGCTACGATAGGCAGGATGGTGACCAGACCCATGGTGGCACCAGTGCCAAGTTGGGCTGGTTTGATAGTACCAAGTGGCTCCTGCAATCTGCCATCAAAAACTTGGCAGGCGAGTTTTGTTTTCCAGGGAAAAGCGCCGTTGTTTGTGTTTGGGGGCCTGTGGCTGGGAGTGGCCGGCTGGCTCCTTAGAATCCACGATACGCAGGATGGTTCCCAGACCTGAGGTGGCACCAGTGCCAAGTCGGGCTGGTTTGATATTAACAAGTGCGTCCTACTATCTGCCATCCAGAAGCGGGGCAGCTTACTTTTGTTTGCCAGGGAAACGGGCCGAGCTTTGTGTCTGGGGGCCTATGGCTGGGAGTGACCGGCTGGCTCCTGAAAAGCTACGATAGGCAGGATGGTGACCAGACCCATGGTGGCACCAGTGCCAAGTTGGGCTGGTTTGATAGTACCAAGTGGCTCCTGCAATCTGCCATCAAAAAGTTGTCAGGCGAGTTTTGTTTTCCAGGGAAAAGCGCCGTTGTTTGTGTTTGGGGGCCTGTGGCTGGGAGTGGCCGGCTGGCTAATTAGAATCCACGATACGCAGGATGGTTCCCAGACCAGAGGTGGCAACAATGACAAGTCGGGCCAGTTTGATGGTGCAAAGTGGCTCCTGCAATCTGCCATCCAGAAGCAGGGCTGCTTACTTTTGTTTGCCAGGGAAAGGAGCCGAGGTTTTTGTCTGGGGGCCTATGGCTGGGAGTGACCAGCTGGCTCCTGAAAAGGTACGATAGGCAGTATGGTTACCAGACCCATGGTGGCACCAGTGCCAAGTTCGGCTGATTTGATAGTACCAAGTGGCTCCTGCAATCTGCCATCAAAATGTTGGTAGGCGAGTTTTGTTTTCCAGGGAAAAGCGCCGTTGTTTGTGTTTGGGGGCCTGTGGGTGGGAGTGGCCGGATGGCTAATTACAATCCACGATACGCAGGGTGGTTCCCAGACCTAAAGTGGCACCAGTGACAAGTCGGGCCAGTTTGATGGTGCAAAGTTGCTACTGAAATCTGCCATCCAGAAACGGGGCAGCTTACTTTTGTTTGCCAGGGAAACGGGCCAAGGTTTGTGTCTGGGGGCCTATGGCTGTGAGTGACCGGCTAGGTCCTGAAAAGCTACGAGAGGCATGATGGTGACCAGACCCATGGTGGCACCAGTGCCAAGTTGGGCTGGTTTGATAGTACCAAGTGGCTCCTGCAATCTGCCATCAAAAAGTCGGCAAGCGAGTGTTGATTTCCAGGGAAAAGCGCCGTTGTTTGTGTTTGGGGGCCTGTGGCAGGGAGTGGCCGGCTGGCTCCTTAGAATCCACGATACGCAGCATGGTTCCCAGACCCAAGGTAGCACCAGTGCCAAGTCGGGCTGGCTTGATAATACCAAGTGGTTCCTGCAATCGGCCATCAAAAAGTTGGCAGGCGAGTTTTGTTTTCCAGGGAAAAGCGCCGTTGTTTTTGTTTGGGGGCCTATGGGTGGGAGTGGCCGGCTGGCTCCTTAGAATCCACGAGACGCAGGATGGTTCCCAGACCTGAGGTGGCACCAGTGCCAAGTTGGGCTGGTTTGATAGTACCAAGTGCGTCCTGCAATCTGCCATCCAGAAGCGGGGTAGCTTACTTTTGTTTGCCAGGGAAACGGGCCGAGGTTTGTGTCTCGGGGCCTATGGCTGGGAGTGACCGGCTGGCTCCTGAAAAGCTACGATAGGCAGGATGGTGACCAGACCCATGGTGGCACCAGTGCCAAGTTGGGCTGGTTTGATAGTACCAAGTGGCTCCTGCAATCTGCCATCAAAAATTTGGCAGGCGAGTTTGTTTTCCAGGGAAAAGCGCCGTTGTTTGCGCCTGGGGCCCTATGGCCTGGAGTGGACGGATGGCTAATTAGAATCCACGATACACAGGATGGTTCCCAGACCCATGGTGGCACCAGTGCCAACTTGGGCTGGTTTGATAGTAACAAGTGGTTCCTGCAATCTGCCATCCAGAAGCGGGGCAGCTTACTTTTGTTTGCCAGGGAAACGGTCCGAGGATTGTGTCTGGGGGCCTAAGCCTGGAAGTGACCGGCTGGCTCCTGAAAAGCTACGATAGGCATGATGGTGACCAGACCCATGACGGCACCAGTGCCAAGTTGGGCTGGTTTGATAGTACCAAGTGGCTCCTGCAATCTGCCATCAAAAACTTGGCAGGCGAGTTTTGTTTTCCAGGGAAAAGCGCCGTTGTTTGTGTTTGGGGGCCTGTGGCTGGGAGTGGCCAGCTGGCTCCTTAGAATCCACGATACTCAGCATGGTTCCCAGACCAGAGGTAGCACCAGTGCCAAGTTGGGCTGGTTTGATTGTAACAAGTGCGTCCTGCAATCTGCCATCCAGAAGCGGGGCAGCTTACTTTTTTTTGCCAGGGAAACGGGCCGAGCTTTGTGTCTGGGGGCCTATGGCTGGGAGTGGCCGGCTGGCTCATGAAAAGCTACGATAGGCAGGATGGTGACCAGACCCATGGTGGCACCAGTGCCAAGTTGGGCTGGTTTGATAGTACCAAGTGGCTCCTGCAATCTGCCATCAAAAAGTCGGCAAGCGAGTGTTGATTTCCAGGGAAAAGCGTCGTTGTTTGTGTTTGGGGGCCTGTGGCTGGGAGTGGCCAGCTGGCTCCTTAGAATCCACGATACGCAGCATGGTTCCCAGACCCAAGGTGGCACCAGTGCCAAGTCGGGCTGGCTTGATAATACCAAGTGGTTCCTGCAATCGGCCATCAAAAAGTTGGCAGGCGAGTTTTGTTTTCCAGGGAAAAGCGCCGTTGTTTGTGCCTGGGGCCCTATGGCCTGGAGTGGACGGATGGCTAATTAGAATCCACGATACACAGGATGGTTCCCAGACCCATGGTGGCACCAGTGCCAAGTTGGGCTGGTTTGATAGTAACAAGTGCGTCCGGGAATCTGCCATCCAGAAGCGGGGCAGCTTACTTTTGTTTGCCAGGGAAACGGTCCGAGGTTTGTGTCTGGGGGCCTATGGCTGGGAGTGACCGGCTGGCTCCTGAAAAGCTACGATAGGCAGGATGGTGACCAGACCCATGGTGGCACCAGTGCCAAGTTGGGCTGGCTTGATAATACCAAGTGGTTCCTGCGATCGGCCATCAAAAAGTTGGCAGGCGAGTTTTGTTTTCCAGGGAAAAGCGCCGTTGTTTGTGCCTGGGGCCCTATGGCCTGGAGTGGACGGATGGCTAATTAGAACCCACGATACGCAGGATGGTTCCCAGACCTGAGGTGGCACCAGTGCCAAGTTGGGCTGGTTTGACGGTGCAAAGTGGCTCCTGCAATCTGCCATGCAGAAGCGGGGCAGCTTACTTTTGTTTGCCAGGGAAACGGGCCGAAATATTTGTCTGGGGGCCTCTGGCTGGGGGTGGCTGGCTGGCTCCTGAAAAGCTACGATAGGCAGGATGGTGACCAGACCCATGGTGGCACCAGTGCCAAGTTGGGCTGGTTTGATAGTACCAAGTGGCTCCTGCAATCTGCCATCAAAAACTTGGCAGGCGAGTTTTGTTTTCCAGGGAAAAGCGCCGTTGTTTGTGTTTGGGGGCCTGTGGCAGGGAGTGGCCGGCTGGCTCCTTAGAATCCACGATACGCAGCATGGTTCCCAGACCCAAGGTGGCACCAGTGCCAAGTCGGGCTGGCTTGATAATACCAAGTGGTTCCTGCAATCGGCCATCAAAAAGTTGGCAGGCGAGTTTTGTTTTCCAGGGAAAAGCGCCGTTGTTTGTGCCTGGGGCCCTATGGCCTGGAGTGGACGGATGGCTAATTAGAATCCACGATACACAGGATGGTTCCCAGACCCATGGTGGCACCAGTGCCAAGTTGGGCTGGTTTGATAGTAACAAGTGGTTCCTGCAATCTGCCATCCAGAAGCGGGGCAGCTTACTTTTGTTTGCCAGGGAAACGGTCCGAGGTTTGTGTCTGGGG
This sequence comes from Melospiza melodia melodia, assembly GCF_035770615.1. NCBI lineage: Eukaryota > Metazoa > Chordata > Aves > Passeriformes > Passerellidae > Melospiza > Melospiza melodia. The sequence goes on along the minus strand of NC_086196.1, from coordinate 98,461,615 downwards.
GCCTATGGCAGGGAGTGACCGGCTGGCTCCTGAAAAGCTACGATAGGCAGGATGGTGACCAGACCCATGGTGGCACCAGTGCCAAGTTGGGCTGGCTAGATAATACCAAGTGGTTCCTGCAATCGGCCATCAAAAAGTTGGCAGGCGAGTTTTGTTTTCCAGGTAAAAGCGCCGTTGTTTGTGCCTGGGGCCCTATGGCCTGGAGTGGACGGATGGCTAATTAGAATCCACGATACACAGGATGGTTCCCAGACCCATGGTGGCACCAGTGCCAAGTTGGGCTGGTTTGATAGTACCAAGTGGTTCCTGCAATCTGCCATCCAGAAGCGGGGCAGCTTACTTTTGTTTGCCAGGGAAACGGTCCGAGGTTTTTGTCTGGGGGCCTATGGCTGGGAGTGACCGGCTGGCTCCTGAAAAGCTACGATAGGCAGGATGGTGACCAGACCCATGACGGCACCAGTGCCAAGTTGGGCTGGTTTGATAGTACCAAGTGGCTCCTGCAATCTGCCATCAAAAACTTGGCAGGCGAGTTTTGTTTTCCAGGGAAAAGCGCCGTTGTTTGTGTTTGGGGGCCTGTGGCTGGGAGTGGCCGGCTGGCTCCTTAGAATCCACGATACTCAGCATGGTTCGAAGATCAGAGGTGGCACCAGTGCCAAGTTGGGCTGGTTTGATAGTACCAAGTGCGTCCGGGAATCTGCCATCCAGAAGCGGGGCAGCTTACTTTTGTTTGCCAGGGAAACGGGCCGAGGTTTTTGTCTGGGGGCCTATGGCTGGGAGTGACCGGCTGGCTCCTGAAAAGTTACGATAGGCAGGATGGTGACCAGACCCATGGTGGCACCAGTGCCAAGTTGGGCTGGTTTGATAGTACCAAGTGGCTCCTGCAATCTGCCATCAAAAAGTTGGCAGGCGAGTTTTGTTTTCCAGGGAAAAGCGCCGTTGTTTGTGTTTGGGGGCCTGTGGCAGGGAGTGGCCGGCTGGCTCCTTAGAATCCACGATACGCAGGATGGTTCCCAGACCAGTGGTGGCACCAGTGCCAAGTCGGGCTGGTTTGATAGTACCAAGTGCGTCCTGCAATCTGCCATCCAGAAGCGGGGCAGCTTACTTTTGTTTGCCAGGGAAACGGGCCGAGGTATTTGTCTGGGGGCCTATGGCTGGGAGTGACCGGCTGGCTCCTGAAAAGCTACGATAGTCAGGATGGTGACCAGACCCATGGTGGCACCAGTGCCAAGTTGGGCTGGTTTGATAGTACCAAGTGGCTCCTGCAATCTGCCATCAAAAAGTTGGCAGGCGAGTTTTGTTTTCCAGGGAAAAGCGCCGTTGTTTGTGTTTGGGGGCCTGTGGGTGGGAGTGGCCGGCTGGCTCCTTAGAATCCACGATACGCAGGATGGTTCCCAGACCAGTGGTGGCACCAGTGCCAAGTCGGGCTGGTTTGAGAGTAACAAGTGCGTCCTACTATCTGCCATCCAGAAGCGGGGCAGCTTACTTTTGTTTGCCAGGGAAACGGGCCGAGCTTTGTGTCTGGGGGCCTATGGCTGGGAGTGACCGGCTGGCTCCTGAAAAGCTACGATAGGCAGGATGGTGACCAGACCCATGGTGGCACCAGTGCCAAGTTGGGCTGGTTTGATAGTACCAAGTGGCTCCTGCAATCTGCCATCAAAAAGTTGTCAGGCGAGTTTTGTTTTCCAGGGAAAAGCGCCGTTGTTGGTGTTTGGGGGCCTGTGGCTGGGAGTGGCCGGCTGGCTAATTAGAATCCACGATACGCAGGATGGTTCCCAGACCAGAGGTGGCAACAGTGACAAGTCGGGCCAGTTTGATGGTGCAAAGTGGCTCCTGCAATCTGCCATCCAGAAGCAGGGCTGCTTACTTTTGTTTGCCAGGGAAAGGAGCCGAGGTTTTTGTCTGGGGGCCTATGGCTGGGAGTGACCAGCTGGCTCCTGAAAAGCTACGAGAGGCATGATGGTGACCAGACCCATGGTGGCACCAGTGCCAAGTTGGGCTGGTTTGATAGTACCAAGTGGCTCCTGCAATCTGCCATCAAAAAGTCGGCAAGCGAGTGTTGATTTCCAGGGAAAAGCGCCGTTGTTTGTGTTTGGGGGCCTGTGGCAGGGAGTGGCCGGCTGGCTCCTTAGAATCCACGATACGCAGCATGGTTCCCAGACCCAAGGTGGCACCAGTGCCAAGTCGGGCTGGCTTGATAATACCAAGTGGTTCCTGCAATCTGCCATCAAAAAGTTGGCAGGCGAGTTTTGTTTTCCAGGGAAAAGCGCCGTTGTTTTTGTTTGGGGGCCTATGGGTGGGAGTGGCCGGCTGGCTCCTTAGAATCCACGAGACGCAGGATGGTTCACAGACCTGAGGTGGCACCAGTGCCAAGTTGGGCTGGTTTGATAGTACCAAGTGCGTCCTGCAATCTGCCATCCAGAAGCGGGGTAGCTTACTTTTGTTTGACAGGGAAACGGGCCGAGGTTTGTGTCTGGGGGCCTATGGCGGGGAGTGACCGGCTGGCTCCTGAAAAGCTACGATAGGCAGGATGGTGACCAGACCCATGGTGGCACCAGTGCCAAGTTGGGCGGGTTTGATAGTACCAAGTGGCTCCTGCAATCTGCCATCAAACACTTGGCAGGCGAGTTTTGTTTTCCAGGGAAAAGCGCCGTTGTTTGTGTTTGGGGGCCTGTGGCTGGGAGTGGCCGGCTGGCTCCTTAGAATCCACGATACTCAGCATGGTTCCCAGACCAGAGGTGGCACCAGTGCCAAGTTGGGCTGGTTTGATTGTAACAAGTGCGTCCGGGAATCTGCCATCCAGAAGCGGGGCAGCTTACTTTTGTTTGCCAGGGAAACGGGCCGAGGTTTGTGCCTGGGGGCCTATGGCTGGGAGTGGCCGGCTGGCTCCTGAAAAGCTACGATAGGCAGGATGGTGACCAGACCCATGGTGGCACCAGTGCCAAGTTGGGCTGGTTTGATAGTACCAAGTGGCTCCTGCAATCTGCCATCAAAAAGTTGGCAGGAGAGTTTTGTTTTCCAGGGAAAAGCGCCCTTGTTTGTGTTTAGAGGCCTGTGGCTGGGAGTGGCCGGCTGGCTCCTTAGAATCCACGATACGCAGGATGTTTCCCAGACCCAAGTTGGCACCAGTACCAAGTAGGGCTGGTTTGATACTACCAAGTGGCTCCTGCAATCTGCCATCCAGAAGCGGGGCAGCTTACTTTTGTTTGCCAGGGAAACGGGCCGAGGTTTGGGTCTGGGGGCCTATGGCTGGGAGTGACCGGCTGGCTCCTGAAAAGCTACGATAGGCAGGATGTTGACCAGACCCATGGTGGCACCAGTGCCAAGTTGGGCTGATTTGATAGTACCAAGTGGCTCCTGCAATCTGCCATCAAAATATTGGCAGGCGAATTTTGTTTTCCAGGGAAAAGCGCCGTTGTTTGTGTTTGGGGGCCTGTGGCAGGGAGTGGCCGGCTGGCTCCTGAAAAGCTACGATAGGCAGGATGGTGACCAGACCCATGGTGGCACCAGTGCCAAGTTGGGCTGGTTTATAGTACCAAGTGGCTCCGGCAATCTGCCATCAAAAAGATGGCAGACGAGTTTTGTTTTGCAGGGAAAAGCGCCGTTTTTTGTGTTTGGGGGCCTGTGCCTGGGAGTGGACGGATGGCTAATTAGAATCTACGATACGCAGGATGGTTCCCAGACCAGAGGTGGCACCAGTGCCAAGTCGGGTGGTTTGATAGTAGCAAGTGGCTCCTGCAATCTGCCATCCAGAAGCGGGACAGCTTACTTTTGTTTGTCAGGGAAACCGGCCGAGTTTTGTGTCTGTGGGCCTACGGCTGGGAGTGACCGGCTGGCTCCTGAAAAGCTACGATAGGCAGGATGGTGACCAGACCCATGGTGGCACCAGTGCCAAGTTGGGCTGGTTTGATAGTACCAAGTGGCTCCTGCAATCTGCCATCAAAAAGTTGGCAGGCAAGTTTTGTTTTCCAGGGAAAAGCGCCGTTGTTTTTGTTTGGGGGCCTATGGCTGGGAGTGGCCGGCTGGCTCCTTAGAATCCACGATACGCAGGATGGTTCCCAGACCTGAGGTGGCACCAGTGCCAAGTTGGGCTGGTTTGATAGTACCAAGTGCGTCCTGCAATCTGCCATCCAGAAGCGGGGTAGCTTACTTTTGTTTGCCAGGGAAACGGGCCGAGGTTTGTGTCTGGGGGCCTATGGCTGGGAGTGACCGGCTGGCTCCTGAAAAGCTACGATAGGCAGGATGGTGACCAGACCCATGGTGGCACCAGTGCCAAGTTGGGCTGGTTTGATAGTACCAAGTGGCTCCTGCAATCTGCCATCAAAAAGTTGTCAGGCGAGTTTTGTTTTCCAGGGAAAAGCGCCGTTGTTTGTGTTTGGGTGCCTGTGGCTGGGAGTGGCCGGCTGGCTCCTTAGAATCCACGATACGCAGGATGGTTCCCAGACCAGAGGTGGCAGCAATGCCAAGTCGGGCTGGTTTGATGGTGAAAAGTGGCTCCTGCAATCTGCCATCCAGAAGCGGGATAACTTACTTTTGTTTGCCACGGAAACGGGCCGAGCTTTGTGTCTGGGGGCCTATGGCTGGGAGTGACCGGCTGGCTCCTGAAAAGCTACGATAGGCAGGATGGTAACCAGACCCATGACGGCACCAGTGTCAAGTTGGGCTGGTTTGATAGTACCAAGTGGCTCCGGGAATCTGCCATCAAAATTTGGCAGGCGAGTTTTGTTGTCCAGGGAAAAGCGCCGTTGTTTGTGTCTGGGGGCCTGTGGCTGGGAGTGACCGGCTGGCTCTTTAGAATCCACGATACGCAGGATGGTTCCCAGGCCAGAGGTGGCACCAGTGCCAAGTTGGGCTGGTTTGATACTACCAAGTGCGTCCTGGAATCTGCCATCCAGAAGCGGGGCAGCTTACTTTTGTTTGCCAGGGAAATGGGCCGAGGTTTTTCTCTGGGGGCCTATGGCGGGGAGGGACCGGCTGTCTCCTGAAAAGCTACGATAGGCAGGATGGTGACCAGACCCATGGTGGCACCAGTGCCAAGTTGGGCTGATTTGATAGTAGCAAGTGGCTCCTGCAATCTGCCATCAAAATGTTGGCAGGCGAGTTTTGTTTTCCAGGGAAAAGCGCTGTGGTTTGTGTTTGGGGGCCTGTGGCTGGGAGTGACCGGCTGGCTCCTTAGAATCCACGATACGCAGGATGGTTCCCAGACTAGAGGTGGCACCAATGCCAAGATGGGCTGGTTTGATAGTACCAAGTGGCTCCTGCAATCTGCCATCCAGAAGCGGGGCAGCTTGATTTTGTTTGCCAGGGAAACGGGTCGAGCTTTGTGTCTGGGGGCCTATGGCTGGGAGTGACCGGCTGGCTCCTGATAAGCTATGATAGGCAGGATGGTGACCAGACCCATGGTGGCACCAGTGCCAAGTAGGGCTGGTTTGATAGTACCAAGTGGCTCCTGCAATCTGCCATCAAAAAGTTAGCAGGCAAGTTTTGAATTTCCAGGGAAAAGCGCCGTTGTTTTTGTTTGGGGGCCTATGGCTGGGAGTGGCCGGCTGGCTCCTTAGAATCCACGATACGCAGGATGGTTCCCAGACCTGAGGTGGCACCAGTGCCAAGTCGGGCTGGTTTGATAGTACCAAGTGGCTCCTGCAATCTGCCATCCAGAAGCGGGGTAGCTTACTTTTGTTTGCCAGGGAAACGGGCCGAGGTTTGTGTCTCGGGGCCTATGGCTGGGAGTGACCGGCTGGCTCCTGAAAAGCTACGATAGGCAGGATGGTGACCAGACCCATGGTGGCACCAGTGCCAAGTTGGGCTGGTTTGATAGTACCAAGTGGCTCCTGCAATCTACCATCAAAAACTTGGCAGGCGAGTTTTGTTTTCCAGGAAATAGCCCTGTGGTTTTGTTTGGGGGCCTGTGGCTGGGAGCGACCGGCTGGCTCCTTAGAATCCACGATACGCAGGATGGTTCCCAGACCCAAGGTGGCACCAGTGCCAAGTTGGGCTGGTTTGATAGTACCAAGTGGTTCCTGCCATCTGCCATCCAGAAGCGGGGCAGCTTACTTTTGTTTTCCAGGGTAACGGGCCGAGGTTTTTGTCTGGGGGCCTATGGCTGGGAGTGACCGGCTGGCTCGTGAAAAGCTACGATAGGCAGGATGGTGACCAGACCCATGACGGCACCAGTGCCAAGTTGGGCTGGTTTGATAGTACCAAGTGGCTCCTGCAATCTGCCATCAAAAACTTGGCAGGCGAGTTTTGTTTTCCAGGGAAAAGCGCCGTTGTTTGTGTTTGGGGGCCTGTGGCTGGGAGTGGCCGGCTGGCTCCTTAGAATCCACGATACTCAGCATGGTTCCCAGATCAGAGGTGGCACCAGTGCCAAGTTGGGCTGGTTTGATAGTACCAAGTGCGTCCGGGAATCTGCCATCCAGAAGCGGGGCAGCTTACTTTTGTTTGCCAGGGAAACGGGCCGAGGTATTTGTCTGGGGGCCTATGGCTGGGAGTGACCGGCTGGCTCCTGAAAAGCTACGATAGGCAGGATGGTGACCAGACCCATGGTGGCACCAGTGCCAAGTTGGGCTGGTTTGATAGTACCAAGTGGCTCCTGCAATCTGCCATCAAAAACTTGGCAGGCGAGTTTTGTTTTCCAGGGAAAAGCGCCGTTGTTTGTGTTTGGGTGCCTGTGGCTGGGATTGGCCGGCTGGCTCCTTAGAATCCACGATACGCAGGATGGTTCCCAGACCAGAGGTGGCAACAGTGACAAGTCGGGCCAGTTTGATGGTGCAAAGTGGCTCCTGCAATCTGCCATCCAGAAGCAGGGCTGCTTACTTTTGTTTGCCAGGGAAAGGAGCCGAGGTTTTTGTCTGGGGGCCTATGGCTGGGAGTGACCAGCTGGCTCCTGAAAAGGTACGATAGGCAGGATGGTTACCAGACCCATGGTGGCACCAGTGCCAAGTTCGGCTGATTTGATAGTACCAAGTGGCTCCTGCAATCTGCCATCAAAATGTTGGTAGGCGAGTTTTGTTTTCCAGGGAAAAGCGCCGTTGTTTGTGTTTGGGGGCCTGTGGCTGGGAGTGGCCGGCTGGCTCCTTAGAATCCACGATACGCAGGATGTTTCCCAGACCCAAGTTGGCACCAGTACCAAGTAGGGCTGGTTTGATACTACCAAGTGGCTCCTGCAATCTGCCATCCAGAAGCGGGGCAGCTTACTTTTGTTTGCCAGGGAAACGGGCCGAGGTTTGGGTCTGAGGGCCTATGGCTGGGAGTGACCGGCTGGCTCCTGAAAAGCTACGATAGGCAGGATGTTGACCAGACCCATGGTGGCACCAGTGCCAAGTTGGGCTGATTTGATAGTACCAAGTGGCTCCTGCAATCTGCCATCAAAAAGTTGGCAGGCGAATTTTGTTTTCCAGGGAAAAGCGCCGTTGTTTGTGTTTGGGGGCCTGTGGCAGGGAGTGGCCGGCTGGCTCCTGAAAAGCTACGATAGGCAGGATGGTGACCAGACCCATGGTGGCACCAGTGCCAAGTTGGGCTGGTTTGATAGTACCAAGTGGCTCCGGCAATCTGCCATCAAAAAGATGGCAGACGAGTTTTGTTTTCCAGGGAAAAGCGCCGTTGTTTGTGTTTGGGGGCCTGTGCCTGGGAGTGGACGGATGGCTAATTAGAATCTACGATACGCAGGATGGTTCCCAGACCAGAGGTGGCACCAGTGCCAAGTCGGGTGGTTTGATAGTAGCAAGTGGCTCCTGCAATCTGCCATCCAGAAGCGGGGCAGCTTACTTTTGTTTGTCAGGGAAACGGGCCGAGTTTTGTGTCTGTGGGCCTACGGCTGGGAGTGACCGGCTGGCTCCTGAAAAGCTACGATAGGCAGGATGGTGACCAGACCCATGGTGGCACCAGTGCCAAATTGGGCTGGTTTGATAGTACCAAGTGGCTCCTGCAATCTGCCATCCAGAAGCGGGGCAGCTGAGTTTTGTTTGCCAGAGAAAAGGCCCGTGGGTTGTGTTTGGGGGCATATGGCTGGGAGTGGCCACCTGGCTCCTTAAAATGCACGATACGCCGCATGGTAACCAGACGCAAGGTGGCACCAGTGCCAAGTCAGGCTGTTTTTGTAGTACCCAGTGGCTCCTGCAATTTGCCATCCAGAAGCGGGGCAGTTGAATTTTGTTTGCTAGAGAAAAGGGCTGTGGTTTGTGTTTGGGGGCCTATGGCTGAGAGTGGCCGGCTGGCCCCTGAAAATCAACGATAGGCAGGATGGTTCCCAGATCCAAGGTGGCACCAGTGCCAAGTAAGGCTGGTTGTAGGGTTCAAAGTGACTCCTGCAGTCTGCCATCCAGAAGCGGGACAGCTGAGTTTTTTTTGCCAGAGAAAATGTCCATGGTTTCTTTTTGGGGCATACGGCTGGGAATTGCCGGCTGGCTCCTTAAAATGCTCGATACGCAGGATGGTTCCCAGAGCCAAGGTGGCACCACTGCCAAGTCGGGCTCTTTTTGTAGTACCAAGTGCGTCCTGCAATTTGCCATCCAGAAGAGGGGCAGTTGAGTTTTGTTTGCCAGAGAAAAGGGCCGAGGTTTGTGTTTGGGGGCATATGGCTGGGAATGACCGGCTGGCCCCTGAAAATCCACGATACGCCGGATGGTTCCCAGATCCAAGGTGGTACCATTACCAAGTCGGGCTGGTTTGATAGTCCCAAGTGGCTCCTGCAATCTGCCATCCAGAAGCGGGGCAGCTGAGTTTTGTTTTCCAGGGAAATGGGCCTTTGTTTGTGTTTGGGGGCCTGTGGCTGGGAGTGTTCGGCTGGTTCCTGAATATGTACGATACGTAGGATTGTTCCGAGATCCAAGTTGGCAGCAGTGCCATGTTGTGCTGGTGTGATAGTCCCAAGTGGCTCCTGCAATCTGCCATCCAGAAGTGGGGCAGTTGATTTTTGTTTGCCAGAGAAAAGGTCCGGGGTTTGTTTTTGGGGGCATATGGCTGAGAGTGGCTGGCTGGCCCCTGAAAATCCACGATACACAGGATGGTTCCCAGATCCAAGGTGGCACCTGTGCCAAGTCGGGCTGATTTGATAGTACTAAGTAGCTCCTGCAATCTGCCATCCAGAAGCGGGGCAGCTTACTTTTGTTTGCCAGGGAAACGGGCCGAGTTTTGTGTCTCGGGGCCTATGGCTGAGAGTGACCGGCTGGCTCATGAAAAGCTACAATAGGCAGGATGGTGACCAGACCCATGGTGGCACCAGTGCCAAGTTGGGCTGGTTTGATAGTACCAAGTGGTTCCTGCAATCTGCCATCCAGAAGCAGGGCAGCTGAGTTTTGTTTTCCAGGGAAAAGCGCCGTTGTTTGTGTCTGCGGGCCTGTGGCTGGAGTGGCCGGCTGGCTCCTTTCAACACACGATACGCCGGATGGTTCCCAGACCCAAGGTGGCACCAGTGCCAGGTTGGGCTGGTTTGATAGTACCAAGTGCTTCCTGCAATCTGCCATCAAAATGTTGGCAGGCGAGTTTTGTTTTCCAGGGAAAAGCGCCGTTCTTTGTGTTTGGGGGCCTGTGGCTGGGAGTGGCCGTCTTGCTAATTGGAATCCACAATACGCAGGATGGTTCCCAGACCTGAGGTGGCACCAGTGACAAGTCGGGCCAGTTTGATGGTGCAAAGTGGCTCCTGCAATCTGCCATCCAGAAGCGGGGCAGCTTACTTTTGTTTTCCAGGGAAACGGGCCGAGGTTTGTGTCTGGGGGCCTATGGCTGGGAGTGACCGGCTGGCTCCTGAAAAGCTACGATAGGCAGGATGGTGACCAGACCCATGGTGGCACCAGTGCCAAGTTGGGCTGATTTGATATTACCAAGTGGCTCCTGCAATCTGCCATCAAAAATTTGGCAGGCGAGTTTTGATTTCCAGGGAAAAGCGCCGTTGTTTGTGTTTGGGGGCCTGTGGCTGAGAGTGGCCGGCTTGCTAATTGGAATCCACGATACGCAGGATGGTTCCCAGACCTGACGTGGCACCAGTGCCAAGTCGGGCTAGTTTGATGCTGCAAAGTGGCTCCTGCAATCTGCCAAGCAGAAGCGGGGTAGCTTACTTTTGTTTGCCAGGGAAAATGGCCGAGGTTTTTGTCTGGGGGCCTATGGCTGGGAGTGACCGGCTGGCTCGTGAAAAGCTACGATAGGCAGGATGGTGACCAGACCCATGGTGGCACCAGTGCCAAGTTGGGCTGATTTGATAGTAGCAAGTTGCTCCTGCAATCTGCCATCAAAAAGTTGGCAGGCGAGTTTTATTTTCCAGGGAAAAGCGCCGTTGTTTGTGTTTGGGGGCCTGTGGCTGGGAGTGGCCGGCTGGCTCCTTAGAATCCACGATACGCAGCATGGTATCCAGACCCAAGGTGGCACCAGTGCCAAGTTGGGCTGGTTTGATAATACCAAGTGGTTCCTGCAATCTGCCATCCAGAAGCGGGGCAGCTTACTTTTGTTTGCCAGGGAAACGGGCCGAGGTTTGTGTCTGGGGGCCTATGGCTGGGAGTGACCGGATGGCTCCTGAAAAGCTACCATAGGCAGGATGGTGACCAGACCCATGGTGGCACCAGTGCCAAGTTGGGCTGGTTTGATAGTACCAAGTGGCTCCTGCAATCTGCCATCAAAATTTGGCAGGCGAGTTTTGTTTTCCAGGGAAAAGCGCCGTGTTTTGGGTTTGAGGGCCTGCGGCTGGGAGTGGCCGGCTGGCTCCTTAGAATCCACGATACGCAGGATGGTTCCCAGACCAGAGGTGGCACCAGTGCCAAGTCGGGCTGGTTTGATTATACCAAGTGGCTCCTGCAATCTGCCATCCAGAAGCGGGGCAGCTTACTTTTGTTTGCCACGGAAACGGGTCGAGTTTTGTGTCTGGGGGCCTATGGCTGGGAATGACCGGCTGGTTCCTGAAGAGCTACGATGTGCAGGATGGTGACCAGACCCATGGTGGCACCAGTGCCAAGTTGGGCTGGTTTGATACCACCAAGTGGCTCCTGCAACCTGTCATCAAAATTTGGCAGGCGAGTTTTGTTTTCCAGGGAAAAGCGTCGTTGTTTGTGTTTGGGGGCCTGTGGCTGGGAGTGGCCGGATGGCTAATTAGAATCCACGATACGCAGGATGGTTCCCAGACCCAAGGTGGCACCAGTGCCACATTGGGCTGGTTTGATAGTACCAAGTGCGTCCGGCAATCTGCCATCCAGAAGCGGGGCAGCTTTCTTTTTTTTGCCAGGGAAACGGGCCGAGCTTTGTGTCTTGGGGCCTATGGCTGGGAGTGACCGGCTGGCTCCTGGAAAGCTACGATAGGCAGGATGGTGACCAGACCCATGGTGGCACCAGTGCCAAGTTGGGCTGGTTTGATAGTACCAAGTGGCTCCTGCAATCTGCCATCAAAAAGTTGGCAGGCGAGTTTTGTTTTCCAGGGAAAAGCGTCGTTGTTTGTGTTTGAGGGCCTGTGGCTGGGAGTGGCCGGCTGGCTCCTTAGAATCCACGATACGCAGGATGGTTCCCAGACTTGACGTGGCACCAGTGCCAAGTCGGGCTGGTTTGATAGTACCAAGTGCGTCCTGCAATCTGCCATCCAGAAGTGGAGCAGCTTACTTTTGTTTTCCAGGGAAACGGGCCGAGGTATTTGTCTGGGGGCCTATGGCTGGGAGTGACCGGCTGGCTCCTGAAAAGCTACGATAGGCAGGATGGTGACCAGACCCATGGTGGCACCAGTGCCAAGTTGGGCTGGTTTGATAGTACCAAGTGGCTCCTGCAATCTGCCATCAAAAAGTTGTCAGGCGAGTTTTGTTTTCCAGGGAAAAGCGCCGTTGTTTGTGTTTGAGGGCCTGTGGCTGGGAGTGGCCGGCTGGCTCCTTAGAATCCACGATACGCAGCATGGTATCCAGACCCAAGGTGGCACCAGTGCCAAGTTGGGCTGGTTTGATAATACCAAGTGGTTCCTGCAATCTGCCATCCAGAAGCGGGGCAGCTTACTTTTGTTTGCCAGGGAAACGGGCCGAGGTTTGTGTCTGGGGGCCTATGGCTGGGAGTGACCGGATGGCTCCTGAAAAGCTACCATAGGCAGGATGGTGACCAGACCCATGGTGGCACCAGTGCCAAGTTGGGCTGGTTTGATAGTACCAAGTGGCTCCTGCAATCTGCCATCAAAATTTGGCAGGCGAGTTTTGTTTTCCAGGGAAAAGCGCCGTGTTTTGGGTTTGAGGGCCTGCGGCTGGGAGTGGCCGGCTGGCTCCTTAGAATCCACGATACGCAGGATGGTTCCCAGACCAGAGGTGGCACCAGTGCCAAGTCGGGCTGGTTTGATTATACCAAGTGGCTCCTGCAATCTGCCATCCAGAAGCGGGGCAGCTTACTTTTGTTTGCCACGGAAACGGGTCGAGCTTTGTGTCTGGGGGCCTATGGCTGGGAATGACCGGCTGGTTCCTGAAGAGCTACGATGTGCAGGATGGTGACCAGACCCATGGTGGCACCAGTGCCATGTTGGGCTGGTTTGATAGCACCAAGTGGCTCCTGCAATCTGTCATCAAAATTTGGCAGGCGAGTTTTGTTTTCCAGGGAAAAGCGTCGTTGTTTGTGTTTGGGGGCCTGTGGCTGGGAGTGGCCGGATGGCTAATTAGAATCCACGATACGCAGGATGGTTCCCAGACCAGAGGTGGCACCAGTGCCACATTGGGCTGGTTTGATAGTACCAAGTGCGTCCGGCAATCTGCCATCCAGAAGCGGGGCAGCTTTCTTTTTTTTGCCAGGGAAACGGGCCGAGCTTTGTGTCTTGGGGCCTATGGCTGGGAGTGACCGGCTGGCTCCTGGAAAGCTACGATAGGCAGGATGGTGACCAGACCCATGGTGGCACCAGTGCCAAGTTGGGCTGGTTTGATAGTACCAAGTGGCTCCTGCAATCTGCCATCAAAAAGTTGGCAGGCGAGTTTTGTTTTCCAGGGAAAAGCGTCGTTGTTTGTGTTTGAGGGCCTGTGGCTGGGAGTGGCCGGCTGGCTCCTTAGAATCCACGATACGCAGGATGGTTCCCAGACTTGACGTGGCACCAGTGCCAAGTTGGGCTGGTTTGATAGTACCAAGTGCGTCCTGCAATCTGCCATCCAGAAGTGGGGCAGCTTACTTTTGTTTTCCAGGGAAACGGGCCGAGGTATTTGTCTGGGGGCCTATGGCTGGGAGTGACCGGCTGGCTCCTGAAAAGCTACGATAGGCAGGATGGTGACCAGACCCATGGTGGCACCAGTGCCAAGTTGGGCTGGTTTGATAGTACCAAGTGGCTCCTGCAATCTGCCATCAAAAAGTTGTCAGGCGAGTTTTGTTTTCCAGGGAAAAGCGCCGTTGTTTGTGTTTGAGGGCCTGTGGCTGGGAGTGGCCGGCTGGCTCCTTAGAATCCACGATACGCAGGATGGTTCCCAGACCTGAGGTGGCACCAGTGCCAAGTCCGGCTAGTTTGATGGTGCAAAGTGGCTCCTGCAATCTGCCATCCAGAAGCGGGGCAGCTTACTTTTGTTTGCCAGGGAAACGGGCCGAGCTTTGTGTCTGGGGTCTATGGCTGTGAGTGACCGGCTGGCTCCTGAAAAGCTACGATAGGCAGGATGGTGACCAGACCCATGGTGGCACCAGTGCCAAGTTGGGCTGGTTTGATAGTACCAAGTGGCTCCTGTAATCTGCCATCAAAATTTGGCAGGCGAGTTTTGTTTTCTAGGGAAAAGCGCCGTTGTTTGTGTTTGGGGGCCTGTGGCTGGGAGTGGCCGGCTGGCTCCTTAGAATCCACAATACGCAGGATGGTTCCCAGACCTGAGGTGGCACCAGTGCCAAGTTGGGCTGGTTTGATAGTACCAAGTGCGTCCTGCAATCTGCCATCCAGAAGCGGGGCAGCTTACTTTTGTTTGCCAGGGAAACGGGCCGAGCTTTGTGTCTGGGGGCCTATGGCTGGGAGTGACCGGCTGGCTCGTGAAAAGCTACGATAGGCAGGATGGTGACCAGACCCATGGTGGCACCAGAGCCATGTTCGGCTGATTTCAAAGTACAAAGTGGCTCCTGCAATCTTCCATCAAAAAGTCAGCAGGCGAGTTTTGTTTTCCAGGGAAAAGCGCCGTTGTTTTTGTCTGCGGGCCTGTGGCTGGAGTGGCCGGCTGGCTCCTTTCAACACACGATACGCCGGATGGTTCCCAGACCCAAGGTGGCACCAGTGCCAAGTTGGGCTGGTTTGATAGTACCAAGTGGTTCCTGCAATCTGCCATCAAAATGTTGGCAGGCGAGTTTTGTTTTCCAGGGAAAAGCGCCGTTGTTTGTGTTTGGGGGCCTGTGGCTGGGAGTGGCCGGCTGGCTCCTTAGAATCCACGATACGCAGGATGGTTCCCAGACCAGAGGTGGCACCAGTACCAAGTCGGGCTGGTTTGAAAATAACAAGTGGATCCTGCAATCTGCCATCCAGAAGCGGGGCAGCTTAATTTTGTTTGCCAGGGAAACGGGCCGAGCTTTGTGTCTGGGGGCCTATGGCTGGGAGTGACCGGCTGGCTCCTGAAAAGCTACGATAGGCAGGATGGTGACCAGACCCATGGTGGCACCAGTGCCAAGTTGGGCTGGTTTGATAGTACCAAGTGGCTCCTGCAATCTGCCATCAAAAAGTTGGCAGGCGAGTTTTGTTTTCCAGGGAAAAGCGCCGTTCTTTGTGTTTGGGGGCCTGTGGCTGGGAGTGGTCGTCTTGCTAATTGGAATCCACGATACTCAGGATGGTTCCCAGACCTGAGGTGGCACCAGTGACAAGTCGGGCCAGTTTGATGGTGCAAAGTGGCTCCTGCAATCTGCCATCCAGAAGCGGGGCAGCTTACTTTTGTTTGCCAGGGAAACGGGCCGAGGTTTGTGTCTGGGGGCCTATGGCTGGGAGTGACCGGCTGGCTCCTGAAAAGCTACGATAGGCAGGATGGTGACCAGACCCATGGTGGCACCAGTGCCAAGTTGGGCTGATTTGATAGTACCAAGTGGCTCCTGCAATCTGTCATCAAAAAGTTGGCAGGCGAGTTTTGTTTTCCAGGGAAAAGCGCTGTGGTTTGTATTTGGGGGCCTGTGGCTGGGAGTGACCGGCTGGCTCCTTAGAATCCACGATACGCAGGATGGTTCCCAGACCCAAGGTGGCACCATTTCCAAGTTGGGCTGGTTTGATAGTACCAATTGCGTCCTGCAATCTGCCATCCAGAAGCGGGGCAGCTTACTTTTGTTTGCCAGGGAAACGGGCCGAGGTTTTTGTCTGGGGGCCTATGGCTGGGAGTGACCGGCTGGCTCCTGAAAAGCTACGATAGGCAGGATGGTGACCCGACCAGCGGTGGCACCAGTGCCAAGTTGGGCTGGTTTGATAGTACCAAGTAGCTCCTGCAATCTGCCATCAAAAAGTTGGCAGGCGAGTTTTGTTTTCCAGGGAAAAGCGCCGTTGTTTGTGTTTGGGGGCCTGTGGCTGGGAGTGGCCAGCTGGCTCCTTAGAATCCACGATACGCAGGATGGTTCCCAGACCCAAGGTGGCACCAGTGCCAAGTTGGGCTGGTTTGATTATAACAAGTGGATCCTGCAATCTGCCATCCAGAAGCGGGGCAGCTTACTTTTGTTTGCCAGGGAAATGGGCCGAGCTTTTTGTCTGGGGGCCTATGGCTGGGAGTGACCTGCTAGGTCCTGAAAAGCTACGATAGGCAGGATGGTGACCAGACCCATGGTGGCACCAGTGCCAAGTTGGGCTGGTTTGATAGTACCAAGTGGCTCCTGCAATCTGCCATCAAAAAGTTGGCAGGCGAGTTTTGTTTTCCAGGAAAAAGCGCCGTTGTTTGTGTTTGGGGGCCTGTGGCTGGGAGTGGCCGGCTGGCTCCTTAGAATCCACGATACGCAGCATTGTTCCCAGACCAGAGGTGGCACCAGTGCCAAGTCGGGCTAGTTTGATGGTGCAAAGTAGCTCCTGCAATCTGCCATCCAGTAGCGGGGTAGCTTCCTTTTTTTTGCCAGGGAAACGGGCCGAGGTTTTTGTCTAGAGGCCTATGGCTGGGAGTGACCGGCTGGCTCGTGAAAAGCTACGATAGGCAGGATGGTGACCAGACCCATGGTGGCACCAGTGCCAAGTTGGGCTGATTTGATAGTACCAAGTGGCTCCTGCAATCTGCCATCAAAACGTTGGCAGGCGAGTTTTGTTTTCCAGGGAAAAGCGCCGTTGTTTGTGTTTGCGGGCCTGTGGCTGGGAGTGGCCGGCTGGCTCCTTAGAATCCACGATACGCAGGATGGTTCCCAGACCCAAGATGGCACCAGTGCCAAGTCGGGCTGGTTTGATAGTACCAAGTGCATCCTGCAATCTGCCATCCAGAAGCGGGGTAGCTTACTTTTGTTTTCCAGGGAAACGGGCCGAGGTTTGTGTTTGGGGGCCTGTGGCTGGCAGTGGCCAGTTGGCTCCTGAAAATCCATGATACGCAGTATGGTTCCCAGACCCAAGATGGCACCAGTGCCAAGTGGGGCTGGTTTGACAGTGTCAAGTGCCTCATGCAGTCTCCCATCCAGAAACGGGGCAGCTGAGTTCTTTTGCCTGTGAACCGGCCGTTGTTTTTGATTGGGGTCTGTGGCCGAGAATGGTCGACTGGCTACTGACAATCCACAATACGCAGGATGGTTCCCAGACTCAAGGTGGCACCAGGGCCAAGTCGGGCTCGTTTGATAGTACCAAGTGGCTCCTGCAATCTGCCATCCTGACGGGGGGCAGCGGATCTTTGTTTGCCAGAGTAAAGTTCCGTGGTTTGTTTTTGGGGGCATATGGCTGGGAGTGGCCGGCTGGCTCCTTAAGAAGCTCGATACGCAGGATGGTTCCCAGATCCATGGTGGCACCATTGCCTAGTTTGGCTGTTTTTGTAGTACCAAGTGCGTCCTGCAATTTTCCATCCAGAAGAAGGGCAGTTGAGTTTTGTTTTCCAGGGAAAAGCGCCGTTGTTTTTGATTGGAGGCCTGTGGCTGGGAGTGGCCGGCTGGCTCCTTTCAACACACGATACGCCGGATGGTTCCCAGACCCAAGGTGGCAACAGTGCAAAGTCGGGCTGGTTTGATACTACCAAGTGGTTCCTGCAATCTGCCATCCAGAAGCGGGGCAGCTTACTTTTGTTTGCCAGGGAAACGGGCCGAGGTTTGTGTCTCAGGGCCTATGGCTGGGAGTGACCGGCTGGCTCCTGAAAAGCTACGATAGGCAGGATGGTGACCAGACCCATGGTGGCACCAGTGCCAAGTAGGGCTGGTTTGATAGTACCAAGTGGCTCCTGCAATCTACCATGAAATAGTTGGCAGGCGAGTTTTGTTTTCCAGGGAAAAGTGCCGTTGTTTGTGTTTGGGGGCCTGTGGCTGGGAGTGGCCGGCTGGCTCCTTAGAATCCACGATACGCAGCATGGTATCCAGACCCAAGGTGGCACCAGTGCCAAGTTGGGCTGGTTTGATAATACCAAGTGGTTCCTGCAATCTGCCATCCAGAAGCGGGGCAGCTTACTTTTGTTTGCCAGGGAAACGTGCCGAGGTTTGTGTCTGGGGGCCTAAGGCTGCGAGTGACCGGCTGGCTCCTGAAAAGCTACGATAGGCAGGATGGTGACCAGACCCATGGTGGCACCAGTGCCAAGTTGGGCTGGTTTGATAGTACCAAGTGGCTCCTGCAATCTGCCATCAAAAAGTTGGCAGGCGAGTTTTGTTTTCCAGGGAAAAGCGCCGTTGTTTGTGTTTGGGGGCCTGTGGCTGGGAGTGGCCGGCTGGCTCCTTAGAACCCACGATACGGAGGATGGTTCCCAGACTTGAGGTGGCACCAGTGCCAAGTTGGGCTGGTTTGATGGTGCAAAGTGGCTCCTGCAATCTGCCATCCAGAAGCGGGGTAGCTTACTTGTGTTTGCCAGGGAAACGGGCCGAAATATTTGTCTACGGGCCTCTGGCTGGGGGTGGCTGGCTGGCACCTGCAAAGCTACGATAGGCAGGATGGTGACCAGACCCATGGTGGCACCAGTGCCAAGTTGGGCTGGTTTGATAGTACCAAGTGGCTCCTGCAATCTGCCATCAAATGTTTGGCAGGCGAGTTTTGTTTTCCAGGGAAAAGCACCGTTGTGTGTGTTTTGGGGCCTGTGGCTGGGACTGGCCAGCTGGCTCCTTAGAATCCACGATACGCAGGATGGTTCCCAGACCCAAGGTGGCACCAGTGCCAAGTCGGGCTGGTTTGTTAGTACCAAGTGGTTCCTGCAATCTGCCATCCAGAAGCGGGGCAGCTGAATTTTGTTTGCCAGAGAAAAAGGCTGTTGTTTGTGTTTCGGGGCCTGTGGCTGGCAGTGGCCGACTGGCTCCTGAAAATCCATGATACGCAGCATGGTTCCCAGACCCAAGGTGGCACCAGTGCCAAGTAGGGCTGGTTTCATAGTACCCAGTGGCTCCTGCAATCTGCCATCCAGAAGAGGGGCAGTTGAGTTTTGTTTTCCAGAGAAAAGGGCCGTGGTTTGTGTTTGGGGCCTATGGCTGAGAGTGACCGGCTGGCCCCTGAAAATCCACGATAGGACGGATGGTTCCCAGATCCAAGGTGGCAGCAGTGCCATGTTGTGCTGGTGTGATAGTCCCAAGTGGCTCCTGCAATCTGCCATCCAGAAGCGGGGCAGCTGAATTTTGTTTGCCAGAGAAAAAGGCTGTGGTTTGTGTTTGGGGGCCTGTGGCTGGGAGTGGCCGGCTGGCTCCTGAAAATCCATGATACGCAGCATGGTTCCCAGACCCAAGGTGGCACCAGTGCCAAGTGGGGCTGGTTTCACAGTGTCAAGTGCCTCCTGCAATCTCCCATCCAGAAGCGGGGCAGCTGAGTTTTGTTTGCCTGTGAAACGGGCCGTTGTTTTTGATTGGGGTCTGTGGCCGAGAGTGTTCGCCTGGCTCCTGACAACCCACAATACGCAGGATGGTTCCCAGACCCAAGGTGGCACCAGTGCCAAGTCGGGCTGGTTTGTTAGTACCAAGTGGTTCCTGCAATCTGCCATCCAGAAGCGGGGCAGCTGAATTTTGTTTGCCAGAGAAAAAGGCTGTTGTTTGTGTTTCGGGGCCTGTGGCTGGCAGTGGCCGGCTGGCTCCTGAAAATCCATGATACGCAGCATGGTTCCCAGACCCAAGGTGGCACCAGTGCCAAGTAGGGCTGGTTTCATAGTACCCAGTGGCTCCTGCAATCTGCCATCCAGAAGAGGGGCAGTTGAGTTTTGTTTTCCAGAGAAAAGGGCCGTGGTTTGTGTTTGGGGCCTATGGCTGAGAGTGACCGGCTGGCCCCTGAAAATCCACGATAGGACGGATGGTTCCCAGATCCAAGGTGGCAGCAGTGCCATGTTGTGCTGGTGTGATAGTCCCAAGTGGCTCCTGCAATCTGCCATCCAGAAGCGGGGCAGCTGAATTTTGTTTGCCAGAGAAAAAGGCTGTGGTTTGTGTTTGGGGGCCTGTGGCTGGGAGTGGCCGGCTGGCTCCTGAAAATCCATGATACGCAGCATGGTTCCCAGACCCAAGGTGGCACCAGTGCCAAGTGGGGCTGGTTTCACAGTGTCAAGTGCCTCCTGCAATCTCCCATCCAGAAGCGGGGCAGCTGAGTTTTGTTTGCCTGTGAAACGGGCCGTTGTTTTTGATTGGGGTCTGTGGCCGAGAGTGTTCGGCTGGCTCCTGACAACCCACAATACGCAGGATGGTTCCCAGACCCAAGGTGGCACCAGTGCCAAGTCGGGCTGGTTTGATAGTACCAAGTGGCTCCTGCAATCTGCCATCCAGAAGCGGTGCAGTTGAGTTTTGTTTGCCAGAGAAAAGGGCCGTGGGTTGTGTTTGGGGGCATATGGCTGGGAGTGACCGGCTGTCTCATTAAAAAGATCGGTACGCAGGATGGTTCCCAGACCCAAGGTGGCACCAGTGCCAAGTCGGGTTGTTTTTATAGTACCAAGTGCGTCCTGCAATTTGCCATCCAGAAGAGGGGCAGTGGAGTTTTGTTTGCCAGAGAATAGCGCCGTTGTTTGTGTTTGGGGGCTTGTGGCTGGGAGTGGCCGACTGGCGCCTTAGAATCTGCGTTACGCAGCATGGTTCCCAGACCAGAGGTGGCACCAGTGCCAAGTTTGGCTGGTTTGATAGTACCAAGGGGCTCCTGCAATCTGCCATCCAGAAGCGGGGCAGCTTACTTTTGTTTGCCAGGGAAACGGGCCGAGGTTTGTGACTGGGGACCTATGGCTGGGAGTGACCGGCTGGCTCCTGGAAAGCTACAATAGGCAGGATGGTGACCAGACCCATGGTGGCACCAGTGCCAAGTTGGGCTGGTTTGATAGTACCAAGTGGCTCCTGCAATCTGCCATGAAAAAGTTGGCAGGCGAGTTTTGTTTTCCAGGGAAAAGCGCCGTTGTTTCTATTTGGGGGCCTGTGGCTGGGAGTGGCCGGCTGGCTCCTTTGAACCCACGATACGCATGATGGTTCCCAGACCCAAGGTGGCACCAGTGCCAAGTCGGGCTGGTTTGATAGTACCAAGTGCGTCCTGCAATCTGCCATCCAGAAGCGGGGCAGCTTAATTTTGTTTGCCAGGGAAACGGGCCGTGGGTTTTGTTTGGGGGCCTATGGCTGAGAGTGGCCGGCTGGCTCCTGAAAATCCACGCTAGGCAGCATGGTTCCCAGATGCAAGGTGGCACCAGTGCCAAGTCCGGCTGGTTTGATGGTGCAAAGTTGCTCCTGCAATCTGCCATCCAGAAGCGGGGCAGCTGATTTTGTTTGCCAGAGAAAAATTCCGTGGATTGTTTTTGGGGGCATATTGCTGGGAGTGGCCGGCTGGCTCCTTAAAATGCTCGATACGCATGATGGTTCCCAGGCCCAAGGTGTCACCACTACCAAGTCGGCCTGCGGTTTTAGTATCAAGTTCATCCTGCAATTTGCCATCCAGAAGAGGGGCAGTTGAGTTTTGTTTGCCAGAGAAACGGGCCGAGGTTTCTGTTTGGGGACATATGGCTGAGAGTGGCCGGCTGGCCCCTGAATATCCACGATACAGAGCATGGTTCCCAGATCCAAGGTGGCACCAGTGCCAAGTTGGGCTGGTTTGATAGTACCAAGTGTCTCCTGCAATCTGCCATCCAGAAGCAGGGCAGCTTACTTTTGTTTGCCAGAGAAATAGGCCTAGGTTTTTGTTTGGGGGCCTGTGGCTAGGAGTGGCCGGCTGGCTCCTAAGAATCCACGATACGCAGGATGTTTCCCAGACCCAAGGTGGCACCAGTGCCAAGTCGGGCTGGTTTGATAGTACCAAGTGGCTCCTGCAAACTCCATCAAAAAGTTGGCAGGCGTGTTTTGTTTTCCAGGGAACAGCGCCGTTGATTTTGTTTGGGGGCCTGTGGCTGGCAGTGGCCGGCTGGCTCCTTAGAATCCACGATACGCAGGATGGTTCCCAGACCCAAGGTGGCACCAGTGCCAAGTCGGGCTGGTTTGATTACACCAAGTGGCTCCTGCAATCTGCCATCCAGAAGTGAGGCAGCTAAGTTTTGTTTGCCAGAAAAAAGGGCCGTGGTTTTTGTTGGGGGCCTGTGGCTGGGAGTAGCCGGCTGGCTCCTTAAAATCCACGATACGCAGGATGGTTCCCAGACCCAAGGTGGCACCAGTGCCAAGTTGGGCTGGTTTGATAGTACCAAGTGGCTCCTGCAAACTGCCATCCAGAAGCGGGGCAGCTGAGTTTTGTTTTCCAGGGAAATGGGCCTTTGTTTGTGTTTGGGGGCCTGTGGCTGGGAGTGTTCGGCTGGTTCCTGAATATGTACGATACGTAGGATTGTTCCGAGATCCAAGTTGGCAGCAGTGCCATGTTGTGCTGGTGTGATAGTCCCAAGTGGCTCCTGCAATCTGCCATCCAGAAGTGGGGCAGTTGATTTTTGTTTGCCAGAGAAAAGGTCCGTGGTTTGTTTTTGGGGGCATATGGCTGAGAGTGGCTGGCTGGCCCCTGAAAATCCACGATACACAGGATGGTTCCCAGATCCAAGGTGGCACCTGTGCCAAGTCGGGCTGATTTGATAGTACTAAGTAGCTCCTGCAATCTGCCATCCAGAAGCGGGGCAGCTTACTTTTGTTTGCCAGGGAAACGGGCCGAGTTTTGTGTCTCGGGGCCTATGGCTGAGAGTGACCGGCTGGCTCCTGAAAAGCTACAATAGGCAGGATGGTGACCAGACCCATGGTGGCACCAGTGCCAAGTTGGGCTGGTTTGATAGTACCAAGTGGTTCCTGCAATCTGCCATCCAGAAGCAGGGCAGCTGAGTTTTGTTTGCCAGAGAAAAGGGCCTTGGTTTGTGTTTGGGGGCATATGGCTGGGTGTGGCCAGCTGGCTCCTTAAAATGCACGATATGCAACATGGCTCCCAGACCCAAGGTGGCACCAGTGCCAAGTTGGGCTGGTTTGATAGTACCAAGTGGCTCCTGCAATCTTCCATGATCACGTGGAGAAATACTTTCTGGTTTCAGCCTCATGCTCTTTCTTCTCTCCCTCAACTTCTCTATCACCTCTCATCTGGTTCACATGCGCTGTCTTCAAGGTCCACAGGCTACTTTTCACAGAATCTTCTGGCCTGATGAAGTAAGAATGATGAATAGAACAGAGCTGGGATCTATTTTCCAGTTTGGATAAAATGCATTCTGCACACAAATCCAAGGAGAACGGGCTGCCCCGATGCCCAGAAAATCTTTCACTCCTGCTAGTGTTCTACGTCAACCGCAACTTAGTCTGAAAGAAAAGCTTTTTCTCTGAGAGCATCTGAGAGGTTTGCATGAAGCACTGATATCTGACATATGCAATTTTGAATAGGAGAGGAAAAAGAAAATGGCAAGGAGTTTTTAATTTTAGTGGTTTCAATTTTAATTTCCGTGCACTTTTTCAAAACTTGTCAGCTCAAATGCCCATCAACATCTTTTAGTCATCTGTAAGTCAGTATTCATATAAAATGTGCTTCAAATCCAAAGAATTTCAAATTTGCACTCCAAGCTTCTATGCCTAGATTTATGATTTCCTACACATATTAGATGAAAGGAAGGCCTTTTTTACTGTGGGAGTGCTGGAACACTGGAACAGGTTGCCCAGAGAAGTTGTGGGTGTCCCATCCCTGAAAGTATTCAAGGTCACCTTGGACGGGGCTTGGAGCAGCAACAAAGGAGAAGCTTGATGGTAGAGAAACAAAGTTGGACTATAGAAGAAACTCGGATTGAAGTATAGGATCAAGTTTTCTCTCAGCTCTTGGGGTAAATTCAAAGTTGTACAAAATGACATTTATCTGTGCTATTCACTACTGTAACAGAAAGTTTCATGAAAACTGTACAGAAGATAGTAAATTTTAAAAGAGATAAGAATTACAGCATAAAATCCATGGGATAGGTTACAACATGAGACACTCTCTAAGAGAAAATCTCTGTGTTTCAGCACTTCATCGGGGTAAGATTTCATGAAGCGCCAAAGAAGGCGGCAAAATATCATTCGGGACATTATTTACTGGAATTCAGCCTGGCCATTAGTAGGAACTGCCTTTGAACATATCATGTAGATATACCACACACACTTTCCCTTCACTGAAAAATTACTGTTTACAACAAATAAGCAATTGACGATCAAAATTGATTGAAAGCATCTTAAACATGTCAAGTATTTCATTGTAGATGATCTGTGATCCAAATGCTTCTTCCACCTTCGAGAGGGACAGAAGAATTCTTCCATATCATGATGGTTTAAAATTGTATCAACCAATGTTTTCTGCTGAAAAGATATCATCTATTTTTTTCTATTTTTGGAAGAAAATATTCCTAGACATACAACAGGTGAGAACTAAGTAATTTTAAAGAAACAAATGAAATGAAAATATTCTGTAAATAGAATGAAATGAAAAGCTGTGTTTTAAATAGGAGCTAAATATTAAACAGAATTTTTGTACCAGGCATTTGAATTACTGCACCAGCTCTTTTGCCCATCAAGAGAGGCATTTAGCATTTCAGTCTTTTCCAAGGTGTTCATGATCTGCTATGCTGATCTCTGTGTGTGCCTAGGTGTGTGTGGAGGGGGGGGCATATGAAGGGGAGTGTGTATGTTTGCTTTACAATTGTTGTGGCAGATTCATGCCTCAGCTCCACATTTTGTTTTAAAAAGGTCACACCGAGTGGATATGAAGTTTACTATCAACAAGAGATCGATTCCCAAATCATCCATTTGACTCTCCCTTATAAATCATGTGCTTTGTTGCATATTTTATCAAATATACTTTCAAGCCAGATGGAGGAAGGAGGATGTGGGAATCCCTCCACCATCTTGCAACTTTTATGTAAGTAGGTTTTCAAGAAAATCATCATTTCTCTTTTAAATATGTCTGGAACAGGCATGATGGTAGTGTCAACCTGTTGGAGTTTTTGTTGCTGGAAGAAGTTGTACAAAAGGATTGGTTTTTACATTGACCAGTTACTGAATCAAGCGCAGGAATACATTGGAAATTTAGCTGGGGGTTCCTTTTCCCAGCAGACTACTTCTAGAACGAGCTTGTACACTGAAGCTGACTCTTTTGCTCTCTTTTTGTTTCTTTCCTATTTTCTTGGCTTCTTTGCCACTATCTAGACAATTTTGGAACTTTGTTCCCAACTAAAATGGTTTCAATAGTCTGATTGTGATCATACATTTTTACAAGGAATTTTTAAAATCTTTCCTCGAGTCCAGAAAGTCAAGGACTTAGATCTTTTTCTTCCCTTATCAATATTGCCATGAAATTGATAAATAAAGACCAACTCTTTATTTTTGTTTTTAACCCACGTAGATAATTCCCATCCATTAATCCATTTTGTGGACCAATAGCTGCCATTCTGATGGAAGCTGTCACTTCTTAACAATAGGCATTCTGTGACTATGTTGACAGCACTTTGGGTGAAGATCCTAACTGGTCTTAGATATACATAGGGAGAAATTTGCTCAGCCAGTGTCAGTCTTAAGCATGCGTATCAGAAGATCTTTCTAGAGCTGGGAATTTTCCCATGAAAGGGATTCAGTTAGGGAAGAGACACTTGTGCCAGAGTTTTACATTCTTCTTGAACACTGCTTAAGGAACTTAGATGCCATGTCCATTTGGATCTCTGTCTGCACAGAACTTTGTCATGCCAGTGCTTTGAAATGCATCTTGAAGAGAATTCACTAGCACAGAATGAAAGAGAGTGGAAGGGGTTGGTGGGGCTAACCAGGCCCAACCCCCCTGCCTAAACCAGGATACCTAGAGCCTCTTGCCCAGGATTCTATCTGGGTGTACTTTTAATGTCTTCAAAGATCCAAGCTCCACAATCTTTCTGGGCAGTCTGTGCCGTGGTTCAGTCACCCTGACAGTAAAGAAACATTTACTGATGTTCAAAGGCAATCTCCTGTATTTCAGTGTGTGCCCACTGCCTCTTGTCTTTTCCCTCAGCATCACTGAAAAGACACTGATTCCCTCCCCTTTGCACTATTGCTTCCATATGTATGTGTGATGCCATGTAGAGGTACGTCAAAAACCTCCCTGAAGCCCAGGCAGATAATATTCCCTTCATCTACCAGTCAAGTTGATTCATCAGAGGAGTTTAAAGTGATGTTCAGCATGAAATTCCCCTGAAAAATCATGCTAACTACATTATTTGGTCATCTGTCATGTGCCTGGCAAGGATTTCCAGGAAGAGCTGCTTCATCAACTTCCTGGGGATAAAAAAGAGGCTGGCTGGTTTGTACTATGGCGAGTCCTCTTAATTGCCTTTTTTGAAGATGGGTGTCATTTGCTAACATCCACTCTTTAGCCTCTCTTGTCGTCTACATCTTAGCAAAACGCTTTTCCACTATGTCTGGCTAGGAAAAACTGTGCCAGCACAGAAAACATCTCCCATCGTGTTCTAGAAGTTGCACGGATGTCTGCCAAGTGTTTGGCAGGAAGAAAAGAAAAGTTGTCCAAAACAGCTTCCAATCGAATGTTCCTGTGATTGGAAAAGTCAGGAGAGTGCAAAGGTACTGTTTTCTATCAGTTGGCAAGGTGCGCACACAATCCCAGTGTTGTACAGCTTGCTTCTTCACCTTCCCGAAGCTGCCGCTCTCGCCGGCTGCCGGAGCCCAAGAAGCGGCTTCTTCGCGCAAAGACGATTGTGCCGCTCACAGTGCTCTCCTTAGCGCGGCTTCTGCCGAAAGACGCCCGGCAGCGGCTCTTACCTCCGGAGAGCACCCTACCTTCGTCTTTAGCTCCTCTTCTCATCTACACCTCGGCAAAAAGCTTCTCCACTATGTCTGGCTAGGAAAAACTGTGCCAGCACAGAAAACATCTCCCATCGTGTTCTAGAAGTTGCACGGATGTCTGCCAAGTGTTTGGCAGGAAGAAAAGAAAAGTTGTCCAAAACAGCTTCCAATCGAATGTTCCTGTGATTGGAAAAGTCAGGAGAGTGCAAAGGTACTGTTTTCTATCAGTTGGCAAGGTGCGCACACAATCCCAGTGTTGTACAGCTTGCTTCTTCACCTTCCCGAAGCTGCCGCTCTCGCCGGCTGCCGGAGCCCAAGAAGCGGCTTCTTCGCGCAAAGACGATTGTGCCGCTCACAGTGCTCTCCTTAGCGCGGCTTCTGCCGAAAGACGCCCGGCAGCGGCTCTTACCTCCGGAGAGCATCCTACCTTCCTCTTTAGCTCCTCTTCTCATCTACACCTCGGCAAAAAGCTTCTCCACTATGTCTGGCTAGGAAAAACTGTGCCAGCACAGAAAACATCTCCCATCGTGTTCTAGAAGTTGCACGGATGTCTGCCAAGTGTTTGGCAGGAAGAAAAGAAAAGTTGTCCAAAACAGCTTCCAATCGAATGTTCCTGTGATTGGAAAAGTCAGGAGAGTGCAAAGGTACTGTTTTCTATCAGTTGGCAAGGTGCGCACACAATCCCAGTGTTGTACAGCTTGCTTCTTCACCTTCCCGAAGCTGCCGCTCTCGCCGGCTGCCGGAGCCCAAGAAGCGGCTTCTTCGCGCAAAGACGATTGTGCCGCTCACAGTGCTCTCCTTAGCGCGGCTTCTGCCGAAAGACGCCCGGCAGCGGCTCTTACCTCCGGAGAGCATCCTACCTTCGTCTTTCGCGTCTTTTGTAGTCTACATCTTAGCAAAACGCTTTTCCACTATGTCTGGCTAGGAAAAACTGTGCCAGCACAGAAAACATCTCCCATCGTGTTCTAGAAGTTGCACGGATGTCTGCCAAGTGTTTGGCAGGAAGAAAAGAAAAGTTGTCCAAAACAGCTTCCAATCGAATGTTCCTGTGATTGGAAAAGTCAGGAGAGTGCAAAGGTACTGTTTTCTATCAGTTGGCAAGGTGCGCACACAATCCCAGTGTTGTACAGCTTGCTTCTTCACCTTCCCGAAGCTGCCGCTCTCGCCGGCTGCCGGAGCCCAAGAAGCGGCTTCTTCGCGCAAAGACGATTGTGCCGCACACAGGGCTCTCCTTAGCGCGGCTTCTGCCGAAAGACGCCCGGCAGCGGCTCTTACCTCCGGAGAGCATCCTACCTTCGTCTTTAGCTCATCTTCTCATCTACACCTCGGCAAAAAGCTTCTCCACTATGTCTGGCTAGGAAAAACTGTGCCAGCACAGAAAACATCTCCCATCGTGTTCTAGAAGTTGCACGGATGTCTGCCAAGTGTTTGGCAGGAAGAAAAGAAAAGTTGTCCAAAACAGCTTCCAATCGAATGTTCCTGTGATTGGAAAAGTCAGGAGAGTGCAAAGGTACTGTTTTCTATCAGTTGGCAAGGTGCGCACACAATCCCAGTGTTGTACAGCTTGCTTCTTCACCTTCCCGAAGCTGCCGCTCTCGCCGGCTGCCGGAGCCCAAGAAGCGGCTTCTTCGCGCAAAGACGATTGTGCCGCTCACAGTGCTCTCCTTAGCGCGGCTTCTGCCGAAAGACGCCCGGCAGCGGCTCTTACCTCCGGAGAGCACCCTACCTTCGTCTTTAGCTCCTCTTCTCATCTACACCTCGGCAAAAAGCTTCTCCACTATGTCTGGCTAGGAAAAACTGTGCCAGCACAGAAAACATCTCCCATCGTGTTCTAGAAGTTGCACGGATGTCTGCCAAGTGTTTGGCAGGAAGAAAAGAAAAGTTGTCCAAAACAGCTTCCAATCGAATGTTCCTGTGATTGGAAAAGTCAGGAGAGTGCAAAGGTACTGTTTTCTATCAGTTGGCAAGGTGCGCACACAATCCCAGTGTTGTACAGCTTGCTTCTTCACCTTCCCGAAGCTGCCGCTCTCGCCGGCTGCCGGAGCCCAAGAAGCGGCTTCTTCGCGCAAAGACGATTGTGCCGCTCACAGTGCTCTCCTTAGCGCGGCTTCTGCCGAAAGACGCCCGGCAGCGGCTCTTACCTCCGGAGAGCATCCTACCTTCGTCTTTAGCTCATCTTCTCATCTACACCTCGGCAAAAAGCTTCTCCACTATGTCTGGTTGGAAAAACTGTGCCAGCACAGAAAACATCTCCCATCGTGTTCTAGAAGTTGCACGGATGTCTGCCAAGTGTTTGGCAGGAAGAAAAGAAAAGTTGTCCAAAACAGCTTCCAATCGAATGTTCCTGTGATTGGAAAAGTCAGGAGAGTGCAAAGGTACTGTTTTCTATCAGTTGGCAAGGTGCGCACACAATCCCAGTGTTGTACAGCTTGCTTCTTCACCTTCCCGAAGCTGCCGCTCTCGCCGGCTGCCGGAGCCCAAGAAGCGGCTTCTTCGCGCAAAGACGATTGTGCCGCTCACAGTGCTCTCCTTAGCGCGGCTTCTGCCGAAAGACGCCCGGCAGCGGCTCTTACCTCCGGAGAGCATCCTACCTTCGTCTTTCGCGTCTTTTGTAGTCTACATCTTAGCAAAACGCTTTTCCACTATGTCTGGCTAGGAAAAACTGTGCCAGCACAGAAAACATCTCCCATCGTGTTCTAGAAGTTGCACGGATGTCTGCCAAGTGTTTGGCAGGAAGAAAAGAAAAGTTGTCCAAAACAGCTTCCAATCGAATGTTCCTGTGATTGGAAAAGTCAGGAGAGTGCAAAGGTACTGTTTTCTATCAGTTGGCAAGGTGCGCACACAATCCCAGTGTTGTACAGCTTGCTTCTTCACCTTCCCGAAGCTGCCGCTCTCGCCGGCTGCCGGAGCCCAAGAAGCGGCTTCTTCGCGCAAAGACGATTGTGCCGCTCACAGGGCTCTCCTTAGCGCGGCTTCTGCCGAAAGACGCCCGGCAGCGGCTCTTACCTCCGGAGAGCATCCTACCTTCGTCTTTCTCGTCTTTTGTAGTCTACATCTTAGCAAAACGCTTTTCCACTATGTCTGGCTAGGAAAAACTGTGCCAGCACAGAAAACATCTCCCATCGTGTTCTAGAAGTTGCACGGATGTCTGCCAAGTGTTTGGCAGGAAGAAAAGAAAAGTTGTCCAAAACAGCTTCCAATCGAATGTTCCTGTGATTGGAAAAGTCAGGAGAGTGCAAAGGTACTGTTTTCTATCAGTTGGCAAGGTGCGCACACAATCCCAGTGTTGTACAGCTTGCTTCTTCACCTTCCCGAAGCTGCCGCTCTCGCCGGCTGCCGGAGCCCAAGAAGCGGCTTCTTCGCGCAAAGACGATTGTGCCGCTCACAGGGCTCTCCTTAGCGCGGCTTCTGCCGAAAGACGCCCGGCAGCGGCTCTTACCTCCGGAGAGCATCCTACCTTCGTCTTTCGCGTCTTTTGTAGTCTACATCTTAGCAAAACGCTTTTCCACTATGTCTGGCTAGGAAAACCCGTGCCAGCACAGAAAACATCTCCCATCGTGTTCTAGAAGTTGCACGGATGTCTGCCAAGTGTTTGGGAGGAAGAAAAGAAAAGTTGTCCAAAACAGCTTCCAATCGAATGTTCATGTGATTGGAAAAGTCAGGAGAGTGCAAAGGTACTGTTTTCTATCAGTTGGCAAGGTGCGCACACAATCCCAGTGTTGTACAGCTTGCTTCTTCACCTTCCCGAAGCTGCCACTCTCAGGAGGTAAGAGCCGCTGCCGGGCGTCTTTCGGCAGAAGCTGCGCTAAGGAGAGCACTGTGAGCGGCACAATCGTCTTTGCGCGAAGAAGCCGCTTCTTGGGCTCCGGCAGCCGGCGAAAGCGGCAGCTTCGGGAAGGTGAAGAAGCAAGCTGTACAACACTGGGATTGTGTGCGCACCTTGCCAACTGATAGAAAACAGTACCTTTGCACTCTCCTGACTTTTCCAATCACAGGAACATTCGATTGGAAGCTGTTTTGGACAACTTTTCTTTTCTTCCTGCCAAACACTTGGCAGACATCCGTGCAACTTCTAGAACACGATGGGAGATGTTTTCTGTGCTGGCACAGTTTTTCCTAGCCAGACATAGTGGAAAAGCGTTTTGCTAAGATGTAGACTACAAAAGACGCGAAAGACGAAGGTAGGATGCTCTCCGGAGGTAAGAGCCGCTGCCGGGCGTCTTTCGGCAGAAGCCGCGCTAAGGAGAGCCCTGTGAGCGGCACAATCGTCTTTGCGCGAAGAAGCCGCTTCTTGGGCTCCGGCAGCCGGCGAGAGCGGCAGCTTCGGGAAGGTGAAGAAGCAAGCTGTACAACACTGGGATTGTGTGCGCACCTTGCCAACTGATAGAAAACAGTACCTTTGCACTCTCCTGACTTTTCCAATCACATGAACATTCGATTGGAAGCTGTTTTGGACAACTTTTCTTCCTGCCAAACACTTGGCAGACATCCGTGCAACTTCTAGAACACGATGGGAGATGTTTTCTGTGCTGGCACAGTTTTTCCTAGCCAGACATAGTGGAAAAGCGTTTTGCTAAGATGTAGACTACAAAAGACGAGAAAGACGAAGGTAGGATGCTCTCCGGAGGTAAGAGCCGCTGCCGGGCGTCTTTCGGCAGAAGCCGCGCTAAGGAGAGCACTGTGAGCGGCACAATCGTCTTTGCGCGAAGAAGCCGATTCTTCGGCTCCGGCAGCCGGCGAGAGCGGCAGCTTCGGGAAGGTGAAGAAGCAAGCTGTACAACACTGGGATTGTGTGCGCACCTTGCCAACTGATAGAAAACAGTACCTTTGCACTCTCCTGACTTTTCCAATCACAGGAACATTCGATTGGAAGCTGTTTTGGACAACTTTTCTTTTCTTCCTGCCAAACACTTGGCAGACATCCGTGCAACTTCTAGAACACGATGGGAGATGTTTTCTGTGCTGGCACAGTTTTTCCTAGCCAGACATAGTGGAAAAGCGTTTTGCTAAGATGTAGACTACAAAAGACGCGAAAGACGAAGGTAGGATGCTCTCCGGAGGTAAGAGCCGCTGCCGGGCGTCTTTCGGCAGAAGCCGCGCTAAGGAGAGCCCTGTGAGCGGCACAATCGTCTTTGCGCGAAGAAGCCGCTTCTTGGGCTCCGGCAGCCGGCGAGAGCGGCAGCTTCGGGAAGGTGAAGAAGCAAGCTGTACAACACTGGGATTGTGTGCGCACCTTGCCAACTGATAGAAAACAGTACCTTTGCACTCTCCTGACTTTTCCAATCACAGGAACATTCGATTGGAAGCTGTTTTGGACAACTTTTCTTTTCTTCCTGCCAAACACTTGGCAGACATCCGTGCAACTTCTAGAACACGATGGGAGATGTTTTCTGTGCTGGCACAGTTTTTCCTAGCCAGACATAGTGGAAAAGCGTTTTGCTAAGATGTAGACTACAAAAGACGCGAAAGACGAAGGTAGGATGCTCTCCGGAGGTAAGAGCCGCTGCCGGGCGTCTTTCGGCAGAAGCCGCGCTAAGGAGAGCACTGTGAGCGGCACAATCGTCTTTGCGCGAAGAAGCCGCTTCTTGGGCTCCGGCAGCCGGCGAGAGCGGCAGC
Organism: Melospiza melodia melodia; assembly: GCF_035770615.1. Classification (NCBI taxonomy): domain Eukaryota; kingdom Metazoa; phylum Chordata; class Aves; order Passeriformes; family Passerellidae; genus Melospiza; species Melospiza melodia. Next base: position 98,429,815 of record NC_086196.1, on the reverse strand, counting down.
TTCGGGAAGGTGAAGAAGCAAGCTGTACAACACTGGGATTGTGTGCGCACCTTGCCAACTGATAGAAAACAGTACCTTTGCACTCTCCTGACTTTTCCAATCACAGGAACATTCGATTGGAAGCTGTTTTGGACAACTTTTCTTTTCTTCCTGCCAAACACTTGGCAGACATCCGTGCAACTTCTAGAACACGATGGGAGATGTTTTCTGTGCTGGCACAGTTTTTCCTAGCCAGACATAGTGGAAAAGCGTTTTGCTAAGATGTAGACTACAAAAGACGCGAAAGACGAAGGTAGGATGCTCTCCGGAGGTAAGAGCCGCTGCCGGGCGTCTTTCGGCAGAAGCCGCGCTAAGGAGAGCACTGTGAGCGGCACAATCGTCTTTGCGCGAAGAAGCCGCTTCTTGGGCTCCGGCAGCCGGCGAGAGCGGCAGCTTCGGGAAGGTGAAGAAGCAAGCTGTACAACACTGGGATTGTGTGCGCACCTTGCCAACTGATAGAAAACAGTACCTTTGCACTCTCCTGACTTTTCCAATCACAGGAACATTCGATTGGAAGCTGTTTTGGACAACTTTTCTTTTCTTCCTGCCAAACACTTGGCAGACATCCGTGCAACTTCTAGAACACGATGGGAGATGTTTTCTGTGCTGGCACAGTTTTTCCTAGCCAGACATAGTGGAGAAGCTTTTTGCCGAGGTGTAGATGAGAAGAGGAGCTAAAGACGAAGGTAGGGCGCTCTCCGGAGGTAAGAGCCGCTGCCGGGCGTCTTTCGGCAGAAGCCGCGCTAAGGAGAGCACTGTGAGCGGCACAATCGTCTTTGCGCGAAGAAGCCGCTTCTTGGGCTCCGGCAGCCGGCGAGAGCGGCAGCTTCGGGAAGGTGAAGAAGCAAGCTGTACAACACTGGGATTGTGTGCGCACCTTGCCAACTGATAGAAAACAGTACCTTTGCACTCTCCTGACTTTTCCAATCACAGGAACATTCGATTGGAAGCTGTTTTGGACAACTTTTCTTTTCTTCCTGCCAAACACTTGGCAGACATCCGTGCAACTTCTAGAACACGATGGGAGATGTTTTCTGTGCTGGCACAGTTTTTCCTAGCCAGACATAGTGGAAAAGCGTTTTGCTAAGATGTAGACGACAAGAGAGGCTAAAGAGTGGATGTTAGCAAATGACACCCATCTTCAAAAAAGGCAATTAAGAGGACTCGCCATAGTACAAACCAGCCAGCCTCTTTTTTATCCCCAGGAAGTTGATGAAGCAGCTCTTCCTGGAAATCCTTGCCAGGCACATGACAGATGACCAAATAATGTAGTTAGCATGATTTTTCAGGGGAATTTCATGCTGAACATCACTTTAAACTCCTCTGATGAATCAACTTGACTGGTAGATGAAGGGAATATTATCTGCCTGGGCTTCAGGGAGGTTTTTGACGTACCTCTACATGGCATCACACATACATATGGAAGCAATAGTGCAAAGGGGAGGGAATCAGTGTCTTTTCAGTGATGCTGAGGGAAAAGACAAGAGGCAGTGGGCACACACTGAAATACAGGAGATTGCCTTTGAACATCAGTAAATGTTTCTTTACTGTCAGGGTGACTGAACCACGGCACAGACTGCCCAGAAAGATTGTGGAGCCTGGATCTTTGAAGACATTAAAAGTACACCCAGATAGAATCCTGGGCAAGAGGCTCTAGGTATCCTGGTTTAGGCAGGGGGGTTGGGCCTGGTTAGCCCCACCAACCCCTTCCACTCTCTTTCATTCTGTGCTAGTGAATTCTCTTCAAGATGCATTTCAAAGCACTGGCATGACAAAGTTCTGTGCAGACAGAGATCCAAATGGACATGGCATCTAAGTTCCTTAAGCAGTGTTCAAGAAGAATGTAAAACTCTGGCACAAGTGTCTCTTCCCTAACTGAATCCCTTTCATGGGAAAATTCCCAGCTCTAGAAAGATCTTCTGATACGCATGCTTAAGACTGACACTGGCTGAGCAAATTTCTCCCTATGTATATCTAAGACCAGTTAGGATCTTCACCCAAAGTGCTGTCAACATAGTCACAGAATGCCTATTGTTAAGAAGTGACAGCTTCCATCAGAATGGCAGCTATTGGTCCACAAAATGGATTAATGGATGGGAATTATCTACGTGGGTTAAAAACAAAAATAAAGAGTTGGTCTTTATTTATCAATTTCATGGCAATATTGATAAGGGAAGAAAAAGATCTAAGTCCTTGACTTTCTGGACTCGAGGAAAGATTTTAAAAATTCCTTGTAAAAATGTATGATCACAATCAGACTATTGAAACCATTTTAGTTGGGAACAAAGTTCCAAAATTGTCTAGATAGTGGCAAAGAAGCCAAGAAAATAGGAAAGAAACAAAAAGAGAGCAAAAGAGTCAGCTTCAGTGTACAAGCTCGTTCTAGAAGTAGTCTGCTGGGAAAAGGAACCCCCAGCTAAATTTCCAATGTATTCCTGCGCTTGATTCAGTAACTGGTCAATGTAAAAACCAATCCTTTTGTACAACTTCTTCCAGCAACAAAAACTCCAACAGGTTGACACTACCATCATGCCTGTTCCAGACATATTTAAAAGAGAAATGATGATTTTCTTGAAAACCTACTTACATAAAAGTTGCAAGATGGTGGAGGGATTCCCACATCCTCCTTCCTCCATCTGGCTTGAAAGTATATTTGATAAAATATGCAACAAAGCACATGATTTATAAGGGAGAGTCAAATGGATGATTTGGGAATCGATCTCTTGTTGATAGTAAACTTCATATCCACTCGGTGTGACCTTTTTAAAACAAAATGTGGAGCTGAGGCATGAATCTGCCACAACAATTGTAAAGCAAACATACACACTCCCCTTCATATGCCCCCCCCTCCACACACACCTAGGCACACACAGAGATCAGCATAGCAGATCATGAACACCTTGGAAAAGACTGAAATGCTAAATGCCTCTCTTGATGGGCAAAAGAGCTGGTGCAGTAATTCAAATGCCTGGTACAAAAATTCTGTTTAATATTTAGCTCCTATTTAAAACACAGCTTTTCATTTCATTCTATTTACAGAATATTTTCATTTCATTTGTTTCTTTAAAATTACTTAGTTCTCACCTGTTGTATGTCTAGGAATATTTTCTTCCAAAAATAGAAAAAAATAGATGATATCTTTTCAGCAGAAAACATTGGTTGATACAATTTTAAACCATCATGATATGGAAGAATTCTTCTGTCCCTCTCGAAGGTGGAAGAAGCATTTGGATCACAGATCATCTACAATGAAATACTTGACATGTTTAAGATGCTTTCAATCAATTTTGATCGTCAATTGCTTATTTGTTGTAAACAGTAATTTTTCAGTGAAGGGAAAGTGTGTGTGGTATATCTACATGATATGTTCAAAGGCAGTTCCTACTAATGGCCAGGCTGAATTCCAGTAAATAATGTCCCGAATGATATTTTGCCGCCTTCTTTGGCACTTCATGAAATCTTACCCCGATGAAGTGCTGAAACACAGAGATTTTCTCTTAGAGAGTGTCTCATGTTGTAACCTATCCCATGGATTTTATGCTGTAATTCTTATCTCTTTTAAAATTTACTATCTTCTGTACAGTTTTCATGAAACTTTCTGTTACAGTAGTGAATAGCACAGATAAATGTCATTTTGTACAACTTTGAATTTACCCCAAGAGCTGAGAGAAAACTTGATCCTATACTTCAATCCGAGTTTCTTCTATAGTCCAACTTTGTTTCTCTACCATCAAGCTTCTCCTTTGTTGCTGCTCCAAGCCCCGTCCAAGGTGACCTTGAATACTTTCAGGGATGGGACACCCACAACTTCTCTGGGCAACCTGTTCCAGTGTTCCAGCACTCCCACAGTAAAAAAGGCCTTCCTTTCATCTAATATGTGTAGGAAATCATAAATCTAGGCATAGAAGCTTGGAGTGCAAATTTGAAATTCTTTGGATTTGAAGCACATTTTATATGAATACTGACTTACAGATGACTAAAAGATGTTGATGGGCATTTGAGCTGACAAGTTTTGAAAAAGTGCACGGAAATTAAAATTGAAACCACTAAAATTAAAAACTCCTTGCCATTTTCTTTTTCCTCTCCTATTCAAAATTGCATATGTCAGATATCAGTGCTTCATGCAAACCTCTCAGATGCTCTCAGAGAAAAAGCTTTTCTTTCAGACTAAGTTGCGGTTGACGTAGAACACTAGCAGGAGTGAAAGATTTTCTGGGCATCGGGGCAGCCCGTTCTCCTTGGATTTGTGTGCAGAATGCATTTTATCCAAACTGGAAAATAGATCCCAGCTCTGTTCTATTCATCATCCTTACTTCATCAGGCCAGAAGATTCTGTGAAAAGTAGCCTGTGGACCTTGAAGACAGCGCATGTGAACCAGATGAGAGGTGATAGAGAAGTTGAGGGAGAGAAGAAAGAGCATGAGGCTGAAACCAGAAAGTATTTCTCCACGTGATCATGGAAGATTGCAGGAGCCACTTGGTACTATCAAACCAGCCCAACTTGGCACTTGTGCCACCTTGGGTCTGGGAGCCATGTTGCATATCGTGCATTTTAAGGAGCCAGCTGGCCACACCCAGCCATATGCCCCCAAACACAAACCAAGGCCCTTTTCTCTGGCAAACAAAACTCAGCTGCCCTGCTTCTGGATGGCAGATTGCAGGAACCACTTGGTACTATCAAACCAGCCCAACTTGGCACTGGTGCCACCATGGGTCTGGTCACCATCCTGCCTATTGTAGCTTTTCAGGAGCCAGCCGGTCACTCTCAGCCATAGGCCCCCAACACAAACCTCGGCCCGTTTCCCTGGCAAACAAAAGTAAGCTGCCCCGCTTCTGCATGGCAGATTGCAGGAGCTACTTAGTACTATCAAATCAGCCCGACTTGGCACAGGTGCCACCTTGGATCTGGGAACCATCCTGTGTATCGTGGATTTTCAGGGGCCAGCCGGCCACTCTCAGCCATATGCCCCCAAAAACAAACCACGGACCTTTTCTCTGGCAAACAAAAATCAGCTGCCCCACTTCTGGATGGCAGATTGCAGGAGCCACTTGGGACTATCACACCAGCACAACATGGCACTGCTGCCACCTTGGATCTGGGAACAATCCTGCGTATCGTACATATTCAGGAACCAGCCGAACACTCCCAGCCACAGGCCCCCAAACACAAACAACGGCCCTTTTCTCTGGCAAACAAAACTCAACTGCCCCTCTTCTGGATGGCAAATTGCAGGACGCACTTGGTACTACAAAAAGAGCCCGACTTGGCAGTGGTGCCACCTTGGCTCTGGGAACCATCCTGCGTATCGAGCATTTTAAGGAGCCAGCCGGCAATTCCCAGCCGTATGCCCCAAAAAGAAACCATGGACCTTTTCTCTGGCAAAAAAAACTCAGCTGTCCCGCTTCTGGATGGCAGATTGCAGGAGTTACTTTGAACCATACAACCAGCCTTACTTGGCACTGGTGCCACCTTGGATCTGGGAACCATCCTGCCTATCTTTGATTTTCAGGGGCCAGCCGGCCACTCTCAGCCATAGGCCCCCAAACACAAACCACAGCCCTTTTCTCTAGCAAACAAAATTCAACTGCCCCGCTTCTGGATGGCAAATTGCAGGAGCCACTGGGTACTACAAAAACAGCCTGACTTGGCACTGGTGCCACCTTGCGTCTGGTTACCATGCGGCGTATCGTGCATTTTAAGGAGCCAGGTGGCCACTCCCAGCCATATGCCCCCAAACACAACCCACGGCCCTTTTCTCTGGCAAACAAAACTCAGCTGCCCCGCTTCTGGATGGTAGATTGCAGGAGACACTTGGTACTATCAAACCAGCCCGACTTGGCACTGGTGCCACCTTGGGTCTGGGAACCATCCTGCGTATTGTGGATTGTCAGGAGACAGCCGACCACTCTCGGCCACAGAGCCCAATCAAAAACAAAGGTCCGTTTCCCTGGCAAAAAAAACTCAGCTGCCCCGCTTCTGGATGGGAGATTGCAGGAGGCACTTGACACTGTCAAACGAGCCCGACTTGGCACTGGTGCCACCTTGGGTCTGGGAACCATGCTGCGTATCGTGGATTTTCAGGAGCCAGCCGGCCACTGCCAGCCACAGGCCCCCAAACACAAACCACAGCCTTTTTCTCTGGCAAACAAAACTCAGCTGCCCCGCTTCTGGATGGCAGATTGCAGGAGCCACTTGGTACTATCAAACCAGCCCGACTTGGCACTGGTGCCACCTTGGGTCTGGGAACCATCCTGCCTATCGTGGATTTTAAGGAGCCAGCCGGCTACTCCCAGCCACAGGCCCCCAACAAAAACCACGGCCCTTTTTTCTCGCAAACAAAACTTAGCTGCCTCACTTCTGGATGGCAGATTGCAGGAGCCACTTGGTACTATCAAACCAGCCCGACTTGGCACTGGTGCCACCTTGAGTCTGGGAACCATCCTGCGTATCGTGGATTCTAAGGAGCCAGCCGGCCACTCCCAGCCACAGGCCCCCAAACAAAATCAACGGCGCTGTTCCCTGGAAAACAAAACACGCCTGCCAACTTTTTGATGGAGTTTGCAGGAGCCACTTGGTACTATCAAACCAGCCCGACTTGGCACTGGTGCCACCTTGGGTCTGGGAAACATCCTGCGTATCGTGGATTCTTAGGAGCCAGCCGGCCACTCCTAGCCACAGGCCCCCAAACAAAAACCTAGGCCTATTTCTCTGGCAAACAAAAGTAAGCTGCCCTGCTTCTGGATGGCAGATTGCAGGAGACACTTGGTACTATCAAACCAGCCCGACTTGGCACTGGTGCCACCTTGGATCTGGGAACCATGCTCTGTATCGTGGATATTCAGGGGCCAGCCGGCCACTCTCAGCCATATGTCCCCAAACAGAAACCTCGGCCCGTTTCTCTGGCAAACAAAACTCAACTGCCCCTCTTCTGGATGGCAAATTGCAGGATGAACTTGATACTAAAACCGCAGGCCGACTTGGTAGTGGTGACACCTTGGGCCTGGGAACCATCATGCGTATCGAGCATTTTAAGGAGCCAGCCGGCCACTCCCAGCAATATGCCCCCAAAAACAATCCACGGAATTTTCCTCTGGCAAACAAAAATCAGCTGCCTCGCTTCTGGATGGCAGATTGCAGGAGCCACTTTGCACCATCAAACCAGCCCGACTTGGCACTGGTGCCACATTGCATCTGGGAACCATGCTGCCTAGCGTGGATTTTCAGGAGCCAGCCGGCCACTCTCAGCTATATGCCCCCAAACAAAACCCACGGCCCGTTTCCCTGGCAAACAAAATTAAGCTGCCCCGCTTCTGGATGGCAGATTGCAGGACGCACTTGGTAGTATCAAACCAGCAAAACTTGGCACTGGTGCCACCTTGGGTCTGGGAACCATCCTGCGTATCGTGGGTTCAAAGGAGCCAGCCGGTCACTCCCAGCCACAGGCCCCCAAATACAAACAATGTCGCTTTTCCCTGGAAAACAAAACTCGCCTGCCAACTTTTTGATGGCAGATTGCAGGAGCCACTTGGTACTATCAAACCAGCCCAACTTGGCACTGGTGCCACCATGGGTCTGGTAACCATCCTGCCTATTGTAGCTTTCCAGGAGCCAGCCGGTCACTCCCAGCCATAGGTCCCCAGTCACAAACCTCGGCCCGTTTCCCTGGCAAACAAAAGTAAGCTACCCCGCTTCTGGATGGCAGATTGCAGGAGCCACTTGGTACTATCAAACCAGCCCAACTTGGCACTGGTGCCACCTTGGGTCTGGGAACCATGCTGCGTAACACAGATTCTAAGGCGCCAGTCGGCCACTACGAGCCACAAGCCCCCAAACACAAACAACGGCGCTATTCTCTGGCAAACAAAACTCAACTGCCCCTCTTCTGGATGGCAAATTGCAGGACGCACTTGGTACTATAAAAACAGCCCGACTTGGCACTGGTGCCCCCTTGGGTCTGGGAACCATCCTGCGTATCGATATTTTTAATGAGACAGCCGGCCGCTCCCAGCCATATGGCCCCAAACACAACCCACGGCCCTTTTCTCTGGCAAACAAAACTCAACTGCACCGCTTCTGGATGGCAGATTGCAGGAGCCACTTGGTACTATCAAACCAGCCCGACTTGGCACTGGTGCCACCTTGGGTCTGGGAACCATCCTGCGTATTGTGGGTTGTCAGGAGCCAGCCGAACACTCTCGGCCACAGACCCCAATTAAAAACAACGGCCCGTTTCACAGGCAAACAAAACTCAGCTGCCCCGCTTCTGGATGGGAGATTGCAGGAGGCACTTGACACTGTGAAACCAGCCCCACTTGGCACTGGTGCCACCTTGGGTCTGGGAACCATGCTGCGTATCATGGATTTTCAGGAGCCAGCCGGCCACTGCCAGCCACAGGCCCCCAAACACAAACCACAGCCTTTTTGTCTGGCAAACAAAATTCAGCTGCCCCGCTTCTGGATGGCAGATTGCAGGAGCCACTTGGGACTATCACACCAGCACAACATGGCACTGCTGCCACCTTGGATCTGGGAACCATCCTTCCTATCGTGGATTTTCAGGGGCCAGCCGGTCACTCTCAGCCATAGGCCCCAAACACAAACCACGGCCCTTTTCTCTGGAAAACAAAACTCAACTGCCCCTCTTCTGGATGGCAGATTGCAGGAGCCACTGGGTACTATGAAACCAGCCCTACTTGGCACTGATGCCACCTTGGGTCTGGGAACCATGCTGCGTATCATGGATTTTCAGGAGCCAGCCGGCCACTGCCAGCCACAGGCCCCGAAACACAAACAACAGCCTTTTTCTCTGGCAAACAAAATTCAGCTGCCCCGCTACTGGATGGCAGATTGCAGGAGCCACTTGTTACTATCAAACCAGCCCAACTTGGCACTGGTGCCACCTTGGGTCTGGGAACCATGCTGCGTAACACAGATTCTAAGGCGCCAGTCGGCCACTACGAGCCACAAGCCCCCAAACACAAACAACGGCGCTATTCTCTGGCAAACAAAACTCAACTGCCCCTCTTCTGGATGGCAAATTGCAGGACGCACTTGGTACTATAAAAACAGCCCGACTTGGCACTGGTGCCCCCTTGGGTCTGGGAACCATCCTGCGTATCGATCTTTTTAATGAGACAGCCGGCCACTCCCAGCCATATGCCCCCAAACACAACCCACGGCCCTTTTCTCTGGCAAACAAAACTCAACTGCACCGCTTCTGGATGGCAGATTGCAGGAGCCACTTGGTACTATCAAACCAGCCCGACTTGGCACTGGTGCCACCTTGGGTCTGGGAACCATCCTGCGTATTGTGGGTTGTCAGGAGCCAGCCGAACACTCTCGGCCACAGACCCCAATTAAAAACAACGGCCCGTTTCACAGGCAAACAAAACTCAGCTGCCCCGCTTCTGGATGGGAGATTGCAGGAGGCACTTGGTGTAATCAAACCAGCCCGACTTGGCACTGGTGCCACCTTGGGTCTGGGAACCATCCTGCGTATCGTGGATTCTAAGGAGCCAGCCGGCCACTCCTAGCCACAGGCCCCCAAACAAAAACCTAGGCCTATTTCTCTGGCAAACAAAAGTAAGCTGCCCTGCTTCTGGATGGCAGATTGCAGGAGACACTTGGTACTATCAAACCAGCCCGACTTGGCACTGGTGCCACCTTGGATCTGGGAACCATGCTCTGTATCGTGGATATTCAGGGGCCAGCCGGCCACTCTCAGCCATATGTCCCCAAACAGAAACCTCGGCCCGTTTCTCTGGCAAACAAAACTCAACTGCCCCTCTTCTGGATGGCAAATTGCAGGATGAACTTGATACTAAAACCGCAGGCCGACTTGGTAGTGGTGACACCTTGGGCCTGGGAACCATCATGCGTATCGAGCATTTTAAGGAGCCAGCCGGCCACTCCCAGCAATATGCCCCCAAAAACAATCCACAGAATTTTCCTCTGGCAAACAAAAATCAGCTGCCTCGCTTCTGGATGGCAGATTGCAGGAGCCACTTTGCACCATCAAACCAGCCCGACTTGGCACTGGTGCCACATTGCATCTGGGAACCATGCTGCCTAGCGTGGATTTTCAGGAGCCAGCCGGCCACTCTCAGCTATATGCCCCCAAACAAAACCCACGGCCCGTTTCCCTGGCAAACAAAATTAAGCTGCCCCGCTTCTGGATGGCAGATTGCAGGACGCACTTGGTAGTATCAAACCAGCAAAACTTGGCACTGGTGCCACCTTGGGTCTGGGAACCATCCTGCGTATCGTGGGTTCAAAGGAGCCAGCCGGTCACTCCCAGCCACAGGCCCCCAAATACAAACAATGTCGCTTTTCCCTGGAAAACAAAACTCGCCTGCCAACTTTTTGATGGCAGATTGCAGGAGCCACTTGGTACTATCAAACCAGCCCAACTTGGCACTGGTGCCACCATGGGTCTGGTAACCATCCTGCCTATTGTAGCTTTCCAGGAGCCAGCCGGTCACTCCCAGCCATAGGTCCCCAGTCACAAACCTCGGCCCGTTTCCCTGGCAAACAAAAGTAAGCTACCCCGCTTCTGGATGGCAGATTGCAGGAGCCACTTGGTACTATCAAACCAGCCCAACTTGGCACTGGTGCCACCTTGGGTCTGGGAACCATGCTGCGTAACACAGATTCTAAGGCGCCAGTCGGCCACTACGAGCCACAAGCCCCCAAACACAAACAACGGCGCTATTCTCTGGCAAACAAAACTCAACTGCCCCTCTTCTGGATGGCAAATTGCAGGACGCACTTGGTACTATAAAAACAGCCCGACTTGGCACTGGTGCCCCCTTGGGTCTGGGAACCATCCTGCGTATCGATCTTTTTAATGAGACAGCCGGCCACTCCCAGCCATATGCCCCCAAACACAACCCACGGCCCTTTTCTCTGGCAAACAAAACTCAACTGCACCGCTTCTGGATGGCAGATTGCAGGAGCCACTTGGTACTATCAAACCAGCCCGACTTGGCACTGGTGCCACCTTGGGTCTGGGAACCATCCTGCGTATTGTGGGTTGTCAGGAGCCAGCCGAACACTCTCGGCCACAGACCCCAATTAAAAACAACGGCCCGTTTCACAGGCAAACAAAACTCAGCTGCCCCGCTTCTGGATGGGAGATTGCAGGAGGCACTTGACACTGTGAAACCAGCCCCACTTGGCACTGGTGCCACCTTGGGTCTGGGAACCATGCTGCGTATCATGGATTTTCAGGAGCCAGCCGGCCACTCCCAGCCACAGGCCCCCAAACACAAACCACAGACTTTTTGTCTGGCAAACAAAATTCAGCTGCCCCGCTTCTGGATGGCAGATTGCAGGAGCCACTTGGGACTATCACACCAGCACAACATGGCACTGCTGCCACCTTGGATCTGGGAACCATCCTTCCTATCGTGGATTTTCAGGGGCCAGCCGGTCACTCTCAGCCATAGGCCCCAAACACAAACCACGGCCCTTTTCTCTGGAAAACAAAACTCAACTGCCCCTCTTCTGGATGGCAGATTGCAGGAGCCACTGGGTACTATGAAACCAGCCCTACTTGGCACTGATGCCACCTTGGGTCTGGGAACCATGCGGCGTATCATGGATTTTCAGGAGCCAGCCGGCCACTGCCAGCCACAGGCCCCGAAACACAAACAACAGCCTTTTTCTCTGGCAAACAAAATTCAGCTGCCCCGCTTCTGGATGGCAGATTGCAGGAGCCACTTTGCACCATCAAACCAGCCCAACTTGGCACTGGTGCCAACTCAGGTCTGGGAACCATCCTGCGTATCGTGGGTTCTAAGGAGCCAGCTGGCCACTCCCAACCACAGGCCCCCAAACACAAACAACGGCGCTTTTCCCTGGAAAACAAAACTCGCCTGCCAACTTTTTGATGGCAGATTGCAGGAGCCACTTGGTACTATCAAACCAGCCCAACTTGGCACTGGTGCCACCATGGGTCTGGTCACCATCCTGCCTATCGTAGCTTTTCAGGAGCCAGCCGGTCACTCCCAGCCATAGGCCCCCAGACACAAACCTCGGCCCGTTTCCCTGGCAAACAAAAGTAAGCTGCCCCGCTTCTGCATGGCAGATTGCAGGAGCTACTTAGTACTATCAAACCAGCCCGACTTGGCACTGGTGACACCTCTGGTCTGGGAACCATCCTGCCTATCGTGGATTTTCAGGGGCCAGCCGGCCACTCTCAGCCATATGCCCCAAAAACAAACCACGGCCCTTTTCTCTGGCAAACAAAACTCAACTGCCCCTCTTCTGGATGGCAAATTTTAGGACGCACTTTGTACTACGAAAACCGCCCGACGTGGCACTGGTGCCACCTTGTGTCAGGGAACCATCCTGCATATCGAGCTTTTTAAGGAGCCAGCCGGCCACGCCCAGCCATATACCCCCAAAAACAAACCACGGACCATTTCTCTTGGAAACAAAAATCCGCTGCCCCGCGTCTGTATGGCAGATTGCAGGAGCCACTTTGCACCATCAAACCAGCCCGACTTGGCACTGGTGCCACCTTGGGTCTGGGAACAATCCTGCATATCGTGGATTCTAAGGAGCCAGCCGGCCACTCCCTGCCACAGGCCCCCAAACACAAACAACGGCGCTTTTCCCTGGAAAACAAAATTCGCCTGCCAGCTTTTTGATGGCAGATTGCAGGAGCCACTTGGTACTATCAAATCATCCCAACTTGGCACTGGTGCCACTATGGGTCTGGGAACCATCCTGCCTATTGTAGCATTTCAGGAGCCAGCCGGTCACTCCCAGCCATAGGCCCCCAGACACAAACCTCGGACCGTTTCCCTGGCAAACAAAAGTAAGCTGCCCCGTTTCTGGATGGCAGATTTCAGTAGCAACTTTGCACCATCAAACTGGCCCGACTTGTCACTGGTGCCACTTTAGGTCTGGGAACCATCCTGCGTATCGTGGATTCTAATTAGCCATCCGGCCACTCCCACCCACAGGCCCCCAAACACAAACAACGGCGCTTTTCCCTGGAAAACAAAACTCGCCTACCAACATTTTGATGGCAGATTGCAGGAGCCACTTGGTACTATCAAATCAGCCGAACTTGGCACTGGTGCCACCATGGGTCTGGTAACCATCCTGCCTATCGTACCTTTTCAGGAGCCAGCTGGTCACTCCCAGCCATAGGCCCCCAGACAAAAACCTCGGCTCCTTTCCCTGGCAAACAAAAGTAAGCAGCCCTGCTTCTGGATGGCAGATTGCAGGAGCCACTTTGCACCATCAAACTGGCCCGACTTGTCACTGTTGCCACCTCTGGTCTGGGAACCATCCTGCGTATCGTGGATTCTAATTAGCCAGCCGGCCACTCCCAGCCACAGGCCCCCAAACACAAACAACGGCGCTTTTCCCTGGAAAACAAAACTCGCCTGACAACTTTTTGATGGCAGATTGCAGGAGCCACTTGGTACTATCAAACCAGCCCAACTTGGCACTGGTGCCACCATGGGTCTGGTCACCATCCTGCCTATCGTAGCTTTTTAGGAGCCAGCCGGTCACTCCCTGCCACAGGCCCCCAGACACAAAGCTCGGCCCGTTTCCCTGGCAAACAAAAGTAAGCTGCCCCGCTTCTGGATGGCAGATAGTAGGACGCACTTGTTACTATCAAACCAGCCCGACTTGGCACTGGTGCCACCACTGGTCTGGGAACCATCCTGCGTATCGTGGATTCTAAGGAGCCAGCCGGCCACTCCCAGCCTCAGGCACCCAAACACAAACAACGGCGCTTTTCCCTGGAAAACAAAACTCGCCTGACAACTTTTTGATGGCAGATTGCAGGAGCCACTTGGTACTATCAAACCAGCCCAACTTGGCACTGGTGCCACCATGGGTCTGGTCACCATCCTGCCTATCGTAGCTTTTCAGGAGCCAGCCGGCCACTCTCAGCCATATGCCCCCAAAAACAAACCACGGACCTTTTCTCTGGCAAACAAAAATCAGCTGCCCCACTTCTGGATGGCAGATTGCAGGAGCCACTTGGGACTATCACACCAGCACAACATGGCACTGCTGCCACCTTGGATCTGGGAACAATCCTGCGTATCGTACATATTCAGGAACCAGCCGAACACTCCCAGCCACAGGCCCCCAAACACAAACAACGGCCCTTTTCTCTGGCAAACAAAACTCAACTGCCCCTCTTCTGGATGGCAAATTGCAGGACGCACTTGGTACTACAAAAAGAGCCCAACTTGGCAGTGGTGCCACCTTGGCTCTGGGAACCATCCTGCATATCGAGCATTTTAAGGAGCCAGCCGGCAATTCCCAGCCGTATGCCCCAAAAAGAAACCATGGACCTTTTCTCTGGCAAAAAAAACTCAGCTGTCCCGCTTCTGGATGGCAGATTGCAGGAGTTACTTTGAACCATACAACCAGCCTTACTTGGCACTGGTGCCACCTTGGATCTGGGAACCATCCTGCCTATCGTTGATTTTCAGGGGCCAGCTGGCCACTCTCAGCCATAGGCCCCCAAACACAAACCACAGCCCTTTTCTCTAGCAAACAAAATTCAACTGCCCCGCTTCTGGATGGCAAATTGCAGGAGCCACTGGGTACTACAAAAACAGCCTGACTTGGCACTGGTGCCACCTTGCGTCTGGTTACCATGCGGCGTATCGTGCATTTTAAGGAGCCAGGTGGCCACTCCCAGCCATATGCCCCCAAACACAACCCACGGCCCTTTTCTCTGGCAAACAAAACTCAGCTGTCCCGCTTCTGGATGGCAGATTGCAGGAGACACTTGGTACTATCAAACCAGCCCGACTTGGCACTGGTGCCACCTTGGGTCTGGGAACCATCCTGCGTATTGTGGATTGTCAGGAGACAGCCGACCACTCTCGGCCACAGAGCCCAATCAAAAACAAAGGTCCGTTTCCCTGGCAAAAAAAACTCAGCTGCCCCGCTTCTGGATGGGAGATTGCAGGAGGCACTTGACACTGTCAAACGAGCCCCACTTGGCACTGGTGCCACCTTGGGTCTGGGAACCATGCTGCGTATCGTGGATTTTCAGGAGCCAGCCGGCCACTCCCAGCCACAGGCCCCCAAACACAAACCACAGCCTTTTTCTCTGGCAAACAAAACTCAGCTGCCCCGCTTCTGGATGGCAGATTGCAGGAGCCACTTGGTACTATCAAACCAGCCCGACTTGGCACTGGTGCCACCTTGGGTCTGGGAACCATCCTGCCTATCGTGGATTTTAAGGAGCCAGCCGGCTACTCCCAGCCACAGGCCCCCAACAAAAACCACGGCCCTTTTTTCTCGCAAACAAAACTTAGCTGCCTCACTTCTGGATGGCAGATTGCAGGAGCCACTTGGTGTAATCAAACCAGCCCGACTTGGCACTGGTGCCACCTTGGGTCTGGGAACCATCCTGCGTATCGTGGATTCTAAGGAGCCAGCCGGCCACTCCCAGCCACAGGCCCCCAAACAAAATCAACGGCGCTGTTCCCTGGAAAACAAAACACGCCTGCCAACTTTTTGATGGAGTTTGCAGGAGCCACTTGGTACTATCAAACCAGCCCGACTTGGCACTGGTGCCACCTTGGGTCTGGGAAACATCCTGCGTATCGTGGATTCTTAGGAGCCAGCCGGCCACTCCTAGCCACAGGCCCCCAAACAAAAACCTAGGCCTATTTCTCTGGCAAACAAAAGTAAGCTGCCCTGCTTCTGGATGGCAGATTGCAGGAGACACTTGGTACTATCAAACCAGCCCGACTTGGCACTGGTGCCACCTTGGATCTGGGAACCATGCTCTGTATCGTGGATATTCAGGGGCCAGCCGGCCACTCTCAGCCATATGTCCCCAAACAGAAACCTCAGCCCGTTTCTCTGGCAAACAAAACTCAACTGCCCCTCTTCTGGATGGCAAATTGCAGGATGAACTTGATACTAAAACCGCAGGCCGACTTGGTAGTGGTGACACCTTGGGCCTGGGAACCATCATGCGTATCGAGCATTTTAAGGAGCCAGCCGGCCACTCCCAGCAATATGCCCCCAAAAACAATCCACGGAATTTTCCTCTGGCAAACAAAAATCAGCTGCCCCGCTTCTGGATGGCAGATTGCAGGAGCCACTTTGCACCATCAAACCAGCCCGACTTGGCACTGGTGCCACATTGCATCTGGGAACCATGCTGCCTAGCGTGGATTTTCAGGAGCCAGCCGGCCACTCTCAGCTATATGCCCCCAAACAAAACCCACGGCCCGTTTCCCTGGCAAACAAAATTAAGCTGCCCCGCTTCTGGATGGCAGATTGCAGGACGCACTTGGTAGTATCAAACCAGCCCGACTTGGCACTGGTGCCACCTTGGGTCTGGGAACCATCCTGCATATCGTGGGTTCAAAGGAGCCAGCCGGCCACTCCCAGCCACAGGCCCCCAAATACAAACAATGTCGCTTTTCCCTGGAAAACAAAACTCGCCTGCCAACTTTTTGATGGCAGATTGCCGGAGCCACTTGGTACTATCAAACCAGCCCAACTTGGCACTGGTGCCACCATGGGTCTGGTAACCATCCTGCCTATTGTAGCTTTCCAGGAGCCAGCCGGTCTCTCCCAGCCATAGGTCCCCAGTCACAAACCTCGGCCCGTTTCCCTGGCAAACAAAAGTAAGCTACCCCGCTTCTGGATGGCAGATTGCAGGAGCCACTTGGTACTATCAAACCAGCAAAACTTGGCACTGGTGCCACCTTGGGTCTGGGAACCATGCTGCGTAACACAGATTCTAAGGCGCCAGTCGGCCACTACGAGCCACAAGCCCCCAAACACAAACAACGGCGCTATTCTCTGGCAAACAAAACTCAACTGCCCCTCTTCTGGATGGCAAATTGCAGGACGCACTTGGTACTATAAAAACAGCCCGACTTGGCACTGGTGCCCCCTTGGGTCTGGGAACCATCCTGCGTATCGATCTTTTTAATGAGACAGCCGGCCACTCCCAGCCATATGCCCCCAAACACAACCCACGGCCCTTTTCTCTGGCAAACAAAACTCAACTGCACCGCTTCTGGATGGCAGATTGCAGGAGCCACTTGGTACTATCAAACCAGCCCGACTTGGCACTGGTGCCACCTTGGGTCTGGGAACCATCCTGCGTATTGTGGGTTGTCAGGAGCCAGCCGAACACTCTCGGCCACAGACCCCAATTAAAAACAACGGCCCGTTTCACAGGCAAACAAAACTCAGCTGCCCCGCTTCTGGATGGGAGATTGCAGGAGGCACTTGACACTGTGAAACCAGCCCCACTTGGCACTGGTGCCACCTTGGGTCTGGGAACCATACTGCGTATCATGGATTTTCAGGAGCCACCCGGCCACTCCCAGCCACAGGCCCCCAAACACAAACCACAGCCTTTTTGTCTGGCAAACAAAATTCAGCTGCCCCGCTTCTGGATGGCAGATTGCAGGAGCCACTTGGGACTATCACACCAGCACAACATGGCACTGCTGCCACCTTGGATCTGGGAACCATCCTTCCTATCGTGGATTTTCAGGGGCCAGCCGGTCACTCTCAGCCATAGGCCCCAAACACAAACCACGGCCCTTTTCTCTGGAAAACAAAACTCAACTGCCCCTCTTCTGGATGGCAGATTGCAGGAGCCACTGGGTACTATGAAACCAGCCCTACTTGGCACTGATGCCACCTTGGGTCTGGGAACCATGCTGCGTATCATGGATTTTCAGGAGCCAGCCGGCCACTGCCAGCCACAGGCACCGAAACACAAACACAGCCTTTTTCTCTGGCAAACAAAATTCAGCTGCCCCGCTTCTGGATGGCAGATTGCAGGAACCACTTGGTACTAACAAACCAGCCCGACTTGGCACTGATGCCACCTTGGGTCTGGGAACCATCCTGCGTATCGTGGATTCTAAGGAGCCAGCTGGCCACTCCCAGCCACAGGCCCCAAAACACACACAACGGTGCTTTTCCCTGGAAAACAAAACTCGCCTGCCAAACATTTGATGGCAGATTGCAGGAGCCACTTGGTATTATCAAACCAGCCCAACTTGGCACTGGTGCCACCATGGGTCTGGTCACCATCCTGCCTATCGTAGCTTTTCAGGAGCCAGCCAGCCACCCCCAGCCAGAGGCCCCCAGACAAATATTTCGGCCCGTTTCCCTGGCAAACAAAAGTAAGCTGCCCCGCTTCTGGATGGCAGATTGCAGGAGCCACTTTGCACCATCAAACCAGCCCAACTTGGCACTGGTGCCAACTCAGGTCTGGGAACCATCCTGCGTATCGTGGGTTCTAAGGAGCCAGCTGGCCACTCCCAGCCACAGGCCCCCAACACAAATAACGGCGCTTTTCCCTGGAAAACAAAACTCGCCTGCCAACTTTTTGATGGCAGATTGCAGGAGCCACTTGGTACTATCAAACCAGCCCAACTTGGCACTGGTGCCACCATGGGTCTGGTCACCATCCTGCCTATCGTAGCTTTTCAGGAGCCAGCCGGTCACTCCCAGCCATAGGCCCCCAGACACAAACCTCGGCCCGTTTCCCTGGCAAACAAAAGTAAGCTGCCCCGCGTCTGTATGGCAGATTGCAGGAGCTACTTAGTACTATCAAACCCGCCCGACTTGGCACTGGTGACACCTCTGGTCTGGGAACCATCCTGCCTATCGTGGATTTTCAGGGGCCAGCCAGCCACTCTCAGCCATATGCCCCAAAAACAAACCACGGCCCTTTTCTCTGGCAAACAAAACTCAACTGCCCCTCTTCTGGATGGCAAATTTTAGGACGCACTTTGTACTACGAAAACCGCCCGACGTGGCTCTGGTGCCACCTTGTGTCAGGGAACCATCCTGCATATCGAGCTTTTTAAGGAGCCAGCCGGCCACGCCCAGCCATATACCCCCAAAAACAAACCACGGACCATTTCTCTTGGAAACAAAAATCCGCTGCCCCGCGTCTGGATGGCAGATTGCAGGAGCCACTTTGCACCATCAAACCAGCCCGACTTGGCACTGGTGCCACCTTGGGTCTGGGAACAATCCTGCATATCGTGGATTCTAAGGAGCCAGCCGGCCACTCCCTGCCACAGGCCCCCAAACACAAACAACGGCGCTTTTCCCTGGAAAATAAAATTCGCCTGCCAGCTTTTGATGGCAGATTGCAGGAGCCACTTGGTACTATCAAATCATCCCAACTTGGCACTGGTGCCACTATGGGTCTGGGAACCATCCTGCCTATTGTAGCATTTCAGGAGCCAGCCGGTCACTCCCAGCCATAGGCCCCCAGACACAAACCTCGGACCGTTTCCCTGGCAAACAAAATTAAGCTGCCCCGATTCTGGATGGCAGATTGCAGGAGCCACTTGGTTGTGTCAAACCAGCCCGACTTGGCACTGGTGCCACCTTGGGTCTGGGAACCATCCTGCGTAACGTGGATTCTAAGCAGCCACCCGGCCACTCTGAGCCACAGGCCCCCAAACAAAAACAACGGCGCTTTTCCCTGGAAAACAAAACTCGCCTGCCAACTTTTTGATGGTAGATTGCAGGAGCCACTTGGTACTATCAAACCAGCCCAACTTGGCACTGGTGCCACCTCTGGTCTGGGAACCATCCTGCCTATCGTAGCTTTTCAGGAGCCAGCCGGTCACTCCCAGCCATAGACCCCCAGACACAAACCTCGGCCCGTTTCCCTGGAAAACAAAAGTATGTTACCCCGATTCTGGATGGCAGATTGCAGGAGCCACTTGGTACTATCAAATCAGCCCAACTTGGCACTGGTGCCACCATGGGTCTGGTAAACATCCTGCCTATCGTAGCTTTTCAGGAGCCAGCCGGTCACTCCCTGCCATAGGCCCCCGGACACAAACCTCGGCCCGTTTCCCTGGCAAACAAAAGTAAGCTGCCCCGCTTTTGGTGGCAGATTGCAGGATGCACTTGGTACTTACAAACCAGCCCGACTTGGCCCTGGTGCCACCATGGCTCTGGGAACCATGCTGCGTAACGTAGATTCTACGAGGACAGGGGGCCACTCCCAGCCACAGGCCTCTAAACAAAAACAACGGCGCTTTTCCCTGGAAAACCAAACTCGCCTGCCAACTTCTTGATGGCAGATTGCAGGAGCCACTTGGTACTATCAAACCAGCCCAACTTGGCACTGCTGCCACCATGGGTCTGGTCACCATCCTGCCTATCGTAGCTTTTCAGGAGCCAGCCGCTCACTCCCAGCCATAGGCCCCCAGACAAAAAGCCTCGGCACGTTTCCCTGGCAAACAAAAGTAGGCTGCCCCGCTTCTGGATGGCAAATTGCAGGACGCACTTGGTACTACGAAAACAGCCCGACTTGGCACTGATGCCACCTTGGGTCAGGGAACAATCCTGCGTATAGAGCTTTATAAGGAGCCAGCCGGCCACGTCCAGTCATATACCCCCAAAAAAAAAACCACGGAACTTTTCTCCAGCAAACAAAAATCCGCTGCCCCGCGTCTGGATGGCAGATTGCAGGAGCTATTTAGTATTATCAAACCAGCCCGACTTGGCACTGGTGGCACCATGAGTCTGGTAACCATCCTGCCTATCGTAGCTTTTCAGTAGTCAGCCGGTCACTCCCAGCCATAGGCCCCCAGAAAAATACCTCGGCCCGTTTCCCTGGGAAACAAAAGTAAGCTGTCCCGCTTCTGGATGGCAGATTGCAGGAGGCACTTGGTACTATCAAACCAGCCCAACTTGTTCCCAGACCCAAGGTGGCACCAGTGCCAAGTGGGGCTGGTTTGATGGTGCAACGTGGCTCCTGCAATCTGCCATCCAAAAGCGGGGCAGCTTACTTTTGTTTGCCAGGGAAACGGGCCGAGGTTTGTGTCTGGGGGTCTATGGCTGGGAGTGACCGGCTGGCTCCTGAAAAGCTACGATAGGCAGGATGGTTCCCAGACCAGAGGTGGCACCAGTGCCAAGTTGGGCTGGTTTGATAGTACCAAGTGGCTCCTGCAATCTGCCATCAAAAAGTTGGCAGGCGAGTTTTGTTTTCCAGGGAAAAGCGCCGTAGATTTTGTTTGGGGGCCTGTGGCTCAGAGTGGCCGGGTGGCTGCTTAGAATCCACGATACGCAGGATGGTTCCCAGACCCAAGGTGGCACCAGTGCCAAGTCGGGCTGGTTTGACACAACCAAGTGGCTCCTGCAATCTGCCATCCAGAATCGGGGCAGCTTACTTTTGTTTGCCAGGGAAACGGTCCGAGGTTTGTGTCTGGGGGCCTATGGCTGGGAGTGACCGGCTGGCTCCTGAAAAGCTACGATAGGCAGGATGGTTCCCAGACCCATAGTGGCACCAGTGCCAAGTTGGGATGATTTGATAGTACCAAGTGGCTCCTGCAATCTGCCATCAAAAAGTTGGCAGGCGAGTTTTGTTTTCCAGGGAAAAGCGCCGTTGTTTGTGTTTGGGGGCCTGTGGCTGGGAGTGGCCGGCTGGCTCCTTAGAATCCACGATATGCAGGATTGTTCCCACACCCAAGGTGGCACCAGTGCCAAGTCGGGCTGGTTTGATGGTGCAAAGTGGCTCCTGCAATCTGCCATACAGACGCGGGTCAGCGGATTTTTGTTTCCAAGAGAAATGGTCCGTGGTTTTTTTTCGGGGGTTTATGGCTGGGCGTGGCCGGCTGGCTCCTTAAAAAGCTCGATATGCAGGATGGTTCCCTGACACAAGGTGGCACCAGTGCCACGTCGGGCGGTTTTCGTAGTACAAAGTGCGTCCTAAAATTTGCCATCCAGAAGAGGGGCAGTTGAGTTTTTTTTGCCAGAGAAAAGGGCCGTGGTTTGTTTTTGGGGGCATATGGCTGAGAGTGGCCGGCTGGCTCCTGAAAAGCTACGATAGGCAGGATGTTTACCAGACCCATTGTGGCACCAGTGCCAAGTTGGGCTGATTTGATAGTACCAAGTTCCTCCTGCAATCTGCCATCCAGAATCGGGGTAGCTTACTTTTGTTTTCCAGGGAAACGGGCCGAGGTTTGTGTCTGGGGGTCTATGGTTGGGAGTGGCCGGCTGGCTCCTTAGAAACCACGATACGCAGCATGGTTCCCAGACAAGAGGTGCCACCAGTGCCAAGTTGGGCTGGTTTGATACTACCAAGTGGTTCCTGCAATCTGCCATCCAGAAGCGGGGCAGCTTACTTTTGTTTGCCAGGGAAAAGCGCCGTTGTTTGTGTTTGGGGGCCTGTGGCTGGGAGTGGCCGGCTGGCTGCTTAGAATCCACGATACGCAGGATGGTTCCCAGACGTGAGGTGGCGCCAGTGCCAAGTCGGGCTGGTTTGATAGTACCAAGTGCGTCCTGCAATCTGCCATCCAGAAGCGGGGCAGCTTACTTTTGTTTGCCAGGGAAACGGGCCGAGGTTTGTGTCTCGGGGCCTATGGCAGGGAGTTACCGGCGGGCTCCTGAAAGCTACGATAGGCAGGATGGTGACCAGACCCATGGTGGCACCAGTGCCAAGTTGGGCTGGTTTGATAGTACCAAGTGGCTCCTGCAATCTGACATCAAAAAGTTGGCAGGCGAGTTTTGTTTTCCAGGGAAAAGCGCCGTTGTTTGTGTTTGGGGGCCTGTGGTTGGGAGTGGCCGGCTGGCTCCTTAGACACCACGATACGCAGGATGGTTCCCAGACCAGAGGTGGCACCAGTGCCAAGTCGGGCTGGTTTGATAGTACCAAGTGGCTCCTGCAATCTGCCATCCAGAAGCGGGGCAGCTTACTTTTGTTTGCCACGGAAACGGGCCGTTGTTTGTGTTTGGGGGCCTGTGGCTGGGAGTGGCCGACTGGCTCCTTAGAATCCACGATACGCAGGATGGTTCCCAGACCAGAGGTGGCACCAGTGCCAAGTCGGGCTGGTTTGATAGTACCAAGTGGTTCCTGCAATCTGCCATCCAGAAGCAGGGCAGCTTACTTTTGTTTGCCAGGGAAACGGGCCGAGGTTTTTGTCTGGGGGCCTATGGCTGGGAGTGACCGGCTGGCTCCTGAAAAGCTACGATAGGCAGGATGGTGACCAGACCCATGGTGGCACCAGTCCCAAGTTGGGCTGGTTTGATAGTACCAAGTGGCTCCTGCAATCTGCCATCAAAATTTGGCAGGCGAGTTTTTTTTTCCAGGGAAAAGCGCCGTTGTTGTGTTTAGGGGCCTGTGGCTGGGAGTGGCCGGCTGGCTCCTTAGAATCCACCATACGCAGGATGGTTCCCAGACCCAAGGTGGCACCAGTGCCTAGTCGGGATAGTTTGATGGTGCAAAGTGGCTCCTGCAATCTGCCATCCAGAAGCGGGGCAGCTTACTTTTGTTTGCCAGGGAAAAGGGCCGAGCTTTGTGTCTCGGGGCCTATGGCTGGGAGTGACCGGCTGGCTCCTGAAAAGCTACGATAGGCAGGATGGTGACCAGACCCAAGGTGGCACCAGTGCCAAGTTGGGCTGGTTTGATAGTACCAAGTTGCTCCTGCAATCTGCCATCAAAATGTTTTCAGGCGAGTTTTGTTTTCCAGGGAAAAGCACCGTTGTTTGTGTTTGGGGGCCTGTGGCTGGGAGTGGCCGGCTGGCTCATTAGAATCCACGATACGCAGGATGGTTCCCAGACTTGTCGTGGCACCAGTGCCAAGTCGGGCTGGTTTGATAGTACCAAGTGGATCCTGCAATCTGCCATCCAGAAGCGGGGCAGCTTACTTTTGTTTGCCAGGGAAACGGTCCGAGGATTTGTCTGGGGGCCTATGGCTGGGAGTGACCGGCAGGCTCGTGAAAACCTACGATAGGCAGGATGGTGACCAGACCCATGGTGGCAGCAGTGCCAAGTTGGGCTGGTTTGATAGTACCAAGTGGCTCCTGCAATCTGCCATCAAAAAGTTGGCAGGCGAGTTTTGTTTTCCAGGGAAAAGCGCCGTTGTTTGTGTTTGGGAGCCTGTGGCTGGGAGTGGCCGGCTGGCTCTTTAGAATCCACGATACGCAGGATGGTTCCCAGACCAGTGGTGGCACCAGTGCCAAGTCGGGCTGGTTTGATAGTAACAAGTGGCTCCTGCAATCTGCCATCCAGAAGCGGGGCAGCTTACTTTTGTTTGCCAGGGAAACGGGCCGAGCTTTGTGTCTGGGGGCCTATGGCTGGGAGTGACCGGCTGGCTCCTGAAAAGCTACGATAGGCAGGATGGTGACCAGACCCATGGTGGCACCAGTGCCAAGTTGGGCTGGTTTGATAGTACCAAGTGGCTCCTGCAATCTGCCATCAAAAACTTGGCAGGCAAGTTTTCTTTACCAGGGAAAAGCGCCGTTGTTTTTGTTTGGGGGCCTATGGCTGGGAGTGGCCGGCTGGCTCCTTAGAATCCACGATACGCAGGATGGTTCCTAGACTTGACGTGGCACCAGTGCCAAGTTGGGCTGGTTTGATAGTACCAAGTGCGTCCTGCAATCTGCCATCCAGAAGTGGGGTAGCTTACTTTTGTTTGCCAGGGAAACGGGCCGAGGTTTTTGTCTCGGGGCATATGGCTGGGAGTGACCGGCTGGCTCCTGAAAAGCTACGATAGGCAGGATGGTGACCAGACCCATGGTGGCAGCAGTGCCAAGTTGGGCTGGTTTGATAGTACCAAGTGGCTCCTGCAATCTGCCATCAAAAAGTTGGCAGGCGAGTTTGTTATCCAGGGAAAAGCGCCGTTGTTTGTGCCTGGGGCCCTATGGCCTGGAGTGGACGGATGGCTAATTAGAACCCACGATACACAGGATGGTTCCCAGACCCATGGTGACACCAGTGCCAAGTTGGGCTGGTTTGATAGTACCAAGTGGATCCTGCAATCTGCCATCCAGAAGCGGGGCAGCTTACTTTTGTTTGCCAGGGAAACGGTCCGAGGATTGTGTCTGGGGGCCTAAGCCTGGAAGTGACCGGCTGGCTCGTGAAAAGCTACGATAGGCAGGATGGTGACCAGACCCATGACGGCACCAGTGCCAAGTTGGGCTGGTTTGATAGTACCAAGTGGCTCCTGCAATCTGCCATCAAAAACTTGGCAGGCGAGTTTTGTTTTCCAGGGAAAAGCGCCGTTGTTTGTGTTTGGGGGCCTGTGGCTGGGAGTGGCCGGCTGGCTCCTTAGAATCCATGATACTCAGCATGGTTCCCAGACCAGAGGTGGCACCAGTGCCAAGTTGGGCTGGTTTGATAGTACCAAGTGGTTGCTGCAATCTGCCATCCAGAAGCGGGGCTGCTTACTTTTGTTTGCCAGGGAAACGGGCCGAGGTTTGTGTCTGGGGGCCTATGGCTGGGAGTGACCGGCTGGCTCCTGAAAAGCTACGATAGGCAGGATGGTGACCAGACCCATGGTGGCACCAGTGCCAAGTTGGGCTGATTTGATAGTACCAAGTGGCTCCTGCAATCTGCCATCAAAATGTTGGCAGGCGAATTTTGTTTTCCAGGGAAAAGCGCCGTTGTTTGTGTTTGGGGGCCTGTGGCAGGGAGTGGCCGGCTGGCTCCTGAAAAGCTACGATAGGCAGGATGGTGACCAGACCCATGGTGGCACCAGTGCCAAGTTGGGCTGGTTTGATAGTAGCAAGTGGCTCCGGCAATCTGCCATCAAAAAGTTGGCAGACGAGTTTTGTTTTCCAGGGAAAAGCGCCGTTGTTTGTGTTTGGGGGCCTGTGGCTGGGAGTGGCCGGCTGGCTGCTTAGAATCTACCATACGCAGGATAGTTCCCAGACCAGAGGTGGCACCAGTGCCAAGTCGGGCTGGTTTGATAGTAACAAGTGCGTCCTGCAATCTGCCATCCAGAAGCGGGACAGCTTACTTTTGTTTGTCAGGGAAACGGGCCGAGCTTTGTGTCTCTGGGCCTATGGCTGGGAGTGACTGGCTGGCTCCTGAAAAGCTACGATAGGCAGGATGGTGACCAGACCCATGGTGGCACCAGTGCCAAGTTGGGCTGGTTTGATAGTACCAAGTGGCTCCTGCAATCTGCCATCAAAAAGTTGGCAGGCACGTTTTGTTTTCCAGGGAAAAGCGCCGTTGTTTTTGTTTGGGGGCCTATGGCTGGGAGTGGCCGGCTGGCTCCTTAGAATCCACGATACGCAGGATGGTTCCCAGACCTGAGGTGGCACCAGTGCCAAGTTGGGCTGGTTTGATAGTACCAAGTGCATCCTGCAATCTGCCATCCAGAAGCGGGGTAGCTTACTTTTGTTTGCCAGGGAAACGGGCCGAGGTTTGTGTCTCGGGGCCTATGGCTGGGAGTGACCGGCTGGCTCCTGAAAAGCTACGATAGGCAGGATGGTGACCAGACCCATGGTGGCAGCAGTGCCAAGTTGGGCTGGTTTGATAGTACCAAGTGGCTCCTGCAATCTGCCATCAAAAACTTGGCAGGCGAGTTTGTTATCCAGGGAAAAGCGCCGTTGTTTGTGTTTGGGGGCCTGTGGCTGGGAGTGGCCGGCTGGCTCCTTAGAATCCATGATACGCAGGATGGTTCCCAGACCAGAGGTGGCACCAGTGCCAAGTCGGGCTGGTTTGATGGTGAAAAGTGGCTCCTGCAATCTGCCATCCAGAAGCGGGATAACTTACTTTTGTTTGCCAGGGAAACGGGCCGAGCTTTGTGTCTGGGGGCCTATGGCTGGGAGTGACCGGCTGGCTCCTGAAAAGCTACGATAGGCAGGATGGTGACCAGACCCATGGTGGCACCAGTGTCAAGGTGGGCTGGTTTGATAGTACCAAGTGGCTCCGGCAATCTGCCATCAAAATTTGGCAGGCGAGTTTTGTTTTCCAGGGAAAAGCGCCGTTGTTTGTGTTTGGGGGCCTGTGGGTGGGAGTGGCCGGATGGCTAATTAGAATCCACGATACGCAGCATGGTTCCCAGACCTGAGGTGGCACCAGTGCCAAGTCGGGCTAGTTTGATGGTGCAAAGTGGCTCCTGCAATCTGCCATCCAGTAGCGGGGCAGCTTGCTTTTGTTTGCCAGGGAAACGGGCCGAGGTTTGTGTCTGGGGCCCTATGGCTGGGAGTGACCGGCTGGCTCCTGAAAAGCTACGATAGGCAGGATGGTGACCAGACCCATGGTGGCACCAGTGCCAAGTTGGGCTGGTTTGATAGTACCAAGTGGCTCCTGCAATCTGCCATCAAAAAGTTGGCAGGCGAGTTTTGTTTTCCAGGGAAAAGCACCGTTGTTTGTGTTTGGGGGCCTGTGGCTGGGAGTGGCCGGCTGGCTGCTTAGAATCCACGATACGCAGGATGGTTCCCAGACGTGAGGTGGCGCCAGTGCCAAGTCGGGCTGGTTTGATACTACCAAGTGCGTCCTGCAATCTGCCATCCAGAAGCGGGACAGCTTACTTTTGCTTGCCAGGGAAACGGGCCGAGCTTTGTGTCTGGGGGCCTATGGCTGGGAGTGAACGGCTGGCTCCTGAAAAGCTACGATAGGCAGGATGGTGACCAGACCCATGGTGGCACCAGTGCCAAGTTGGGCTGGTTTGATAGTACCAAGTGGCTCCTGCAATCTGCCATCAAAAATTGGCAGGCGAGTTTTGTTTTCCAGGGAAAAGCGCCGTTGTTTTGTTTAGGGGCCTGTGGCTGGGAGTGACCGGCTGGCTCCTTAGAATCCACCATACGCAGGATGGTTCCCAGACCCAAGGTGGCACCAGTGCCTAGTCGGGATAGTTTGATGGTGCAAAGTGGCTCCTGCAATCTGCCATCCAGAAGCGGGGCAGCTTACTTTTGTTTGCCAGGGAAAAGGGCCGAGATTTGTGTCTCGGGGCCTATGGCTGGGAGTGACCGGCTGGCTCCTGAAAAGCTACGATAGGCAGGATGGTGACCAGACCCAAGGTGGCACCAGTGCCAAGTTGGGCTGGTTTGATAGTACCAAGTGGCTCCTGCAATCTGCCATCAAAAAGTTGGCAGGCAAGTTTTGTTTTCCAGGGAAAAGCTCCGTTGTTTGTGTTTGGGGGCCTGTGGCTGGGAGTGGCCGGCTGGCTCATTAGAATCCACGATACGCAGGATGGTTCCCAGACTTGTCGTGGCACCAGTGCCAAGTCGGGCTGGTTTGATAGTACCAAGTGGCTCCTGCAATCTGCCATCAAAAAGTTGGCAGGCAAGTTTTCTTTACCAGGGAAAAGCGCCGTTGTTTTTGTTTGGGGGCCTATGGCTGGGAGTGGCCGCCTGGCTCCTTAGAATCCACGATACGCAGGATGGTTCCTAGACTTGACGTGGCACCAGTGCCAAGTTGGGCTGGTTTGATAGTACCAAGTGCGTCCTGCAATCTGCCATCCAGAAGTGGGGTAGCTTACTTTTGTTTGCCAGGGAAACGGGCCGAGGTTTGTGTCTCGGGGCATATGGCTGGGAGTGACCGGCTGGCTCCTGAAAAGCTACGATAGGCAGGATGGTGACCAGACCCATGGTGGCAGCAGTGCCAAGTTGGGCTGGTTTGATAGTACCAAGTGGCTCCTGCAATCTGCCATCAAAAAGTTGGCAGGCGAGTTTGTTATCCAGGGAAAAGCGCCGTTGTTTGTGCCTGGGGCCCTATGGCCTGGAGTGGACGGATGGCTAATTAGAATCCACGATACACAGGATGGTTCCCAGACCCATGGTGACACCAGTGCCAAGTTGGGCTGGTTTGATAGTACCAAGTGGTTCCTGCAATCTGCCATCCAGAAGCGGGGCAGCTTACTTTTTTTTGCCAGGGAAACGGTCCGAGGATTGTGTCTGGGGGCCTAAGCCTGGAAGTGACCGGCTGGCTCGTGAAAAGCTACGATAGGCAGGATGGTGACCAGACCCATGACGGCACCAGTGCCAAGTTGGGCTGGTTTGATAGTACCAAGTGGCTCCTGCAATCTGCCATCAAAAACTTGGCAGGCGAGTTTTGTTTTCCAGGGAAAAGCGCCGTTGTTTGTGTTTGGGGGCCTGTGGCTGGGAGTGGCCGGCTGGCTCCTTAGAATCCACGATACTCAGCATGGTTCCCAGACCAGAGGTGGCACCAGTGCCAAGTTGGGCTGGTTTGATAGTACCAAGTGGTTGCTGCAATCTGCCATCCAGAAGCGGGGCAGCTTACTTTTGTTTGCCAGGGAAACGGGCCGAGGTTTATGTCTGGGGGCCTATGGCTGGGAGTGACCGGCTGGCTCCTGAAAAGCTACGATAGGCAGGATGGTGACCAGACCCATGGTGGCACCAGTGCCAAGTTGGGCTGATTTGATAGTACCAAGTGGCTCCTGCAATCTGCCATCAAAAAGTTGGCAGGCGAATTTTTTTTTCCAGGGAAAAGCGCCGTTGTTTGTGTTTGGGGGCCTGTGGCAGGGAGTGGCCGGCTGGCTCCTGAAAAGCTACGATAGGCAGGATGGTGACCAGACCCATGGTGGCACCAGTGCCAAGTTGGGCTGGTTTGATAGTACCAAGTGGCTCCGGCAATCTGCCATCAAAAAGTTGGCAGACGAGTTTTGTTTTCCAGGGAAAAGCGCCGTTGTTTGTGTTTGGGGGCCTGTGGCTGGGAGTGGCCGGATGGCTGCTTAGAATCTACCATACGCAGGATGGTTCCCAGACCAGAGGTGGCACCAGTGCCAAGTCGGGCTAGTTTGATGGTGCAAAGTGGCTCCTGCAATCTGCCATCCAGAAGCGGGGCAGCTTGCTTTTGTTTGCCAGGGAAACGGGCCGAGGTTTGTGTCTGGGGGCCTATGGCTGGGAGTGACCGGCTGGCTCCTGAAAAGCTACGATAGGCAGGATGGTGACCAGACCCATGGTGGCACCAGTGCCAAGTTGGGCTGGTTTGATAGTACCAAGTGGCTCCTGCAATCTGCCATCAAAAACTTGGCAGGCGAGTTTTGTTTTCCAGGGAAAAGCGCCGTTGTTTGTGTTTGGGGGCCTGTGGCTGGGAGTGGCCGGCTGGCTGCTTAGAATCCACGATATGCAGGATGGTTCCCAGACGTGAGGTGGCGCCAGTGCCAAGTCGCCTGGTTTGATACTACCAAGTGCGTCCTGCAATCTGCCATCCAGAAGCGGGACAGCTTACTTTTGCTTGCCAGGGAAACGGGCCGAGCTTTGTGTCTGGGGGCCTATGGCTGGGAGTGACCGGCTGGCTCCTGAAAAGCTACGATAGGCAGGATGGTGACCAGACCCATGGTGGCACCAGTGCCAAGTTGGGCTGGTTTGATAGTACCAAGTGGCTCCTGCAATCTGCCATCAAAAATTGGCAGGCGAGTTTTGTTTTCCAGGGAAAAGCGCCGTTGTTTGTGTTTGGGGGCCTGTGGGTGGGAGTGGCCGGATGGATAATTAGAATCCACGATACGCAGGATGGTTCCCAGACCTGAGGTGGCACCAGTGCCAAGTCGGGCTAGTTGGATGGTGCAAAGTGGCTCCTGCAATCTGCCATCCAGAAGCGGGGCAGCTTACTTTTGTTTTCCAGGGAAACGGGCCGAGGTTTGTGTCTGGGGGCCTATGGCTGGGAGTGACCGGCTGGCTCCTGAAAAGCTACGATAGGCAGGATGGTGACCAGACCCATGGTGGCACCAGTGCCAAGTTGGGCTGATTTGATAGTAGCAAGTGGCTCCTGCAATCTGCCATCAAAAAGTTGTCAGGCGAGTTTTGTTTTCCAGGGAAAAGCGCCGTTGTTTGTGTCTGGGGGCCTGTGGCAGGGAGTGACCGGCTGGCTCCTTAGAATCCACGATACGCAGGATGGTTCCCAGACCCAAGGTGGCACCAGTGCCAAGTTGGGCTGGTTTGATAGTACCAAGTGGTTGCTGCAATCTGCCATCCAGAAGCGGGGCTGCTTACTTTTGTTTGCCAGGGAAACGGGCCGAGGTTTGTGTCTGGGGGCCTATGGCTGGGAGTGACCGGCTGGCTCCTGAAAAGCTACGATAGGCAGGATGGTGACCAGACCCATGGTGGCACCAGTGCCAAGTTGGGCTGATTTGATAGTACCAAGTGGCTCCTGCAATCTGCCATCAAAATGTTGGCAGGCGAATTTTGTTTTCCAGGGAAAAGCGCCGTTGTTTGTGTTTGGGGGCCTGTGGCAGGGAGTGGCCGGCTGGCTCCTGAAAAGCTACGATAGGCAGGATGGTGACCAGACCCATGGTGGCACCAGTGCCAAGTTGGGCTGGTTTGATAGTAGCAAGTGGCTCCGGCAATCTGCCATCAAAAAGTTGGCAGACGAGTTTTGTTTTCCAGGGAAAAGCGCCGTTGTTTGTGTTTGGGGGCCTGTGGCTGGGAGTGGCCGGCTGGCTGCTTAGAATCTACCATACGCAGGATAGTTCCCAGACCAGAGGTGGCACCAGTGCCAAGTCGGGCTGGTTTGATAGTAACAAGTGCGTCCTGCAATCTGCCATCCAGAAGCGGGACAGCTTACTTTTGTTTGTCAGGGAAACGGGCCGAGCTTTGTGTCTCTGGGCCTATGGCTGGGAGTGACTGGCTGGCTCCTGAAAAGCTACGATAGGCAGGATGGTGACCAGACCCATGGTGGCACCAGTGCCAAGTTGGGCTGGTTTGATAGTACCAAGTGGCTCCTGCAATCTGCCATCAAAAAGTTGGCAGGCACGTTTTGTTTTCCAGGGAAAAGCGCCGTTGTTTTTGTTTGGGGGCCTATGGCTGGGAGTGGCCGGCTGGCTCCTTAGAATCCACGATACGCAGGATGGTTCCCAGACCTGAGGTGGCACCAGTGCCAAGTTGGGCTGGTTTGATAGTACCAAGTGCATCCTGCAATCTGCCATCCAGAAGCGGGGTAGCTTACTTTTGTTTGCCAGGGAAACGGGCCGAGGTTTGTGTCTCGGGGCCTATGGCTGGGAGTGACCGGCTGGCTCCTGAAAAGCTACGATAGGCAGGATGGTGACCAGACCCATGGTGGCAGCAGTGCCAAGTTGGGCTGGTTTGATAGTACCAAGTGGCTCCTGCAATCTGCCATCAAAAACTTGGCAGGCGAGTTTGTTATCCAGGGAAAAGCGCCGTTGTTTGTGTTTGGGGGCCTGTGGCTGGGAGTGGCCGGCTGGCTCCTTAGAATCCATGATACGCAGGATGGTTCCCAGACCAGAGGTGGCACCAGTGCCAAGTCGGGCTGGTTTGATGGTGAAAAGTGGCTCCTGCAATCTGCCATCCAGAAGCGGGATAACTTACTTTTGTTTGCCAGGGAAACGGGCCGAGCTTTGTGTCTGGGGGCCTATGGCTGGGAGTGACCGGCTGGCTCCTGAAAAGCTACGATAGGCAGGATGGTGACCAGACCCATGGTGGCACCAGTGCCAAGTTGGGCTGGTTTGATAGTACCAAGTGGCTCCTGCAATCTGCCATCAAAAAGTTGGCAGGCGAGTTTTGTTTTCCAGGGAAAAGCACCGTTGTTTGTGTTTGGGGGCCTGTGGCTGGGAGTGGCCGGCTGGCTGCTTAGAATCCACGATACGCAGGATGGTTCCCAGACGTGAGGTGGCGCCAGTGCCAAGTCGGGCTGGTTTGATACTACCAAGTGCGTCCTGCAATCTGCCATCCAGAAGCGGGACAGCTTACTTTTGCTTGCCAGGGAAACGGGCCGAGCTTTGTGTCTGGGGGCCTATGGCTGGGAGTGACCGGCTGGCTCCTGAAAAGCTACGATAGGCAGGATGGTGACCAGACCCATGGTGGCACCAGTGCCAAGTTGGGATGATTTGATAGTACCAAGTGGCTCCTGCAATCTGCCATCAAAAATTGGCAGGCGAGTTTTGTTTTCCAGGGAAAAGCGCCGTTGTTGTGTTTAGGGGCCTGTGGCTGGGAGTGACCGGCTGGCTCCTTAGAATCCACCATACGCAGGATGGTTCCCAGACCCAAGGTGGCACCAGTGCCTAGTCGGGATAGTTTGATGGTGCAAAGTGGCTCCTGCAATCTGCCATCCAGAAGCGGGGCAGCTTACTTTTGTTTGCCAGGGAAAAGGGCCGAGATTTGTGTCTCGGGGCCTATGGCTGGGAGTGACCGGCTGGCTCCTGAAAAGCTACGATAGGCAGGATGGTGACCAGACCCAAGGTGGCACCAGTGCCAAGTTGGGCTGGTTTGATAGTACCAAGTGGCTCCTGCAATCTGCCATCAAAAAGTTGGCAGGCGAGTTTTGTTTTCCAGGGAAAAGCTCCGTTGTTTGTGTTTGGGGGCCTGTGGCTGGGAGTGGCCGGCTGGCTCATTAGAATCCACGATACGCAGGATGGTTCCCAGACTTGTCGTGGCACCAGTGCCAAGTTGGGCTGGTTTGATAGTACCAAGTGGCTCCTGCAATCTGCCATCAAAAAGTTGGCAGGCAAGTTTTCTTTACCAGGGAAAAGCGCCGTTGTTTTTGTTTGGGGGCCTATGGCTGGGAGTGGCCGGCTGGCTCCTTAGAATCCACGATACGCAGGATGGTTCCTAGACTTGACGTGGCACCAGTGCCAAGTTGGGCTGGTTTGATAGTACCAAGTGCGTCCTGCAATCTGCCATCCAGAAGTGGGGTAGCTTACTTTTGTTTGCCAGGGAAACGGGCCGAGGTTTGTGTCTCGGGGAATATGGCTGGGAGTGACCGGCTGGCTCCTGAAAAGCTACGATAGGCAGGATGGTGACCAGACCCATGGTGGCAGCAGTGCCAAGTTGGGCTGGTTTGATAGTACCAAGTGGCTCCTGCAATCTGCCATCAAAAAGTTGGCAGGCGAGTTTGTTATCCAGGGAAAAGCGCCGTTGTTTGTGCCTGGGGCCCTATGGCCTGGAGTGGACGGATGGCTAATTAGAATCCACGATACACAGGATGGTTCCCAGACCCATGGTGACACCACTGCCAAGTTGGGCTGGTTTGATAGTACCAAGTGGTTCCTGCAATCTGCCATCCAGAAGCGGGGCAGCTTACTTTTGTTTGCCAGGGAAACGGTCCGAGGATTGTGTCTGGGGGCCTAAGCCTGGAAGTGACCGGCTGGCTCGTGAAAAGCTACGATAGGCAGGATGGTGACCAGACCCATGACGGCACCAGTGCCAAGTTGGGCTGGTTTGATAGTACCAAGTGGCTCCTGCAATCTGCCATCAAAAACTTGGCAGGCGAGTTTTGTTTTCCAGGGAAAAGCGCCGTTGTTTGTGTTTGGGGGCCTGTGGCTGGGAGTGGCCGGCTGGCTCCTTAGAATCCACGATACTCAGCATGGTTCCCAGACCAGAGGTGGCACCAGTGCCAAGTTGGGCTGGTTTGATAGTACCAAGTGGTTGCTGCAATCTGCCATCCAGAAGCGGGGCAGCTTACTTTTGTTTGCCAGGGAAACGGGCCGAGGTTTATGTCTGGGGGCCTATGGCTGGGAGTGACCGGCTGGCTCCTGAAAAGCTACGATAGGCAGGATGGTGACCAGACCCATGGTGGCACCAGTGCCAAGTTGGGCTGATTTGATAGTACCAAGTGGCTCCTGCAATCTGCCATCAAAAAGTTGGCAGGCGAATTTTTTTTTCCAGGGAAAAGCGCCGTTGTTTGTGTTTGGGGGCCTGTGGCAGGGAGTGGCCGGCTGGCTCCTGAAAAGCTACGATAGGCAGGATGGTGACCAGACCCATGGTGGCACCAGTGCCAAGTTGGGCTGGTTTGATAGTACCAAGTGGCTCCGGCAATCTGCCATCAAAAAGTTGGCAGACGAGTTTTGTTTTCCAGGGAAAAGCGCCGTTGTTTGTGTTTGGGGGCCTGTGGCTGGGAGTGGCCGGCTGGCTGCTTAGAATCTACCATACGCAGGATGGTTCCCAGACCAGAGGTGGCACCAGTGCCAAGTCGGGCTAGTTTGATGGTGCAAAGTGGCTCCTGCAATCTGCCATCCAGAAGCGGGGCAGCTTGCTTTTGTTTGCCAGGGAAACGGGCCGAGGTTTGTGTCTGGGGGCCTATGGCTGGGAGTGACCGGCTGGCTCCTGAAAAGCTACGATAGGCAGGATGGTGACCAGACCCATGGTGGCACCAGTGCCAAGTTGGGCTGGTTTGATAGTACCAAGTGGCTCCTGCAATCTGCCATCAAAAACTTGGCAGGCGAGTTTTGTTTTCCAGGGAAAAGCGCCGTTGTTTGTGTTTGGGGGCCTGTGGCTGGGAGTGGCCGGCTGGCTGCTTAGAATCCACGATATGCAGGATGGTTCCCAGACGTGAGGTGGCGCCAAGTGCCAAGTCGCCTGGTTTGATACTACCAAGTGCGTCCTGCAATCTGCCATCCAGAAGCGGGACAGCTTACTTTTGCTTGCCAGGGAAACGGGCCGAGCTTTGTGTCTGGGGGCCTATGGCTGGGAGTGACCGGCTGGCTCCTGAAAAGCTACGATAGGCAGGATGGTGACCAGACCCATGGTGGCACCAGTGCCAAGTTGGGCTGGTTTGATAGTACCAAGTGGCTCCTGCAATCTGCCATCAAAAATTGGCAGGCGAGTTTTGTTTTCCAGGGAAAAGCGCCGTTGTTTGTGTTTGGGGGCCTGTGGGTGGGAGTGGCCGGATGGCTAATTAGAATCCACGATACGCAGGATGGTTCCCAGACCTGAGGTGGCAGCAGTGCCAAGTCGGGCTAGTTGGATGGTGCAAAGTGGCTCCTGCAATCTGCCATCCAGAAGCGGGGCAGCTTACTTTTGTTTGCCAGGGAAACGGGCCGAGCTTTGTGTCTGGGGGCCTATGGCTGGGAGTGACCGGCTGGCTCCTGAAAAGCTACGATAGGCAGGATGGTGACCAGACCCATGGTGGCACCAGTGCCAAGTTGGGCTGATTTGATAGTAGCAAGTGGCTCCTGCAATCTGCCATCAAAAAGTCGGCAGGCGAGTTTTGTTTTCCAGGGAAAAGCGCCGTTGTTTGTGTCTGGGGGCCTGTGGCAGGGAGTGACCGGCTGGCTCCTTAGAATCCACGATACGCAGGATGGTTCCCAGACCCAAGGTGGCACCAGTGCCAAGTTGGGCTGGTTTGATAGTACCAAGTGCGTCCTGCAATCTGCCATCCAGAAGCGGGGCAGCTTACTTTTGTTTGCCAGGGAAACGGGTCGAGCTTTGTGTCTGGGGGCCTATGGCTGGGAGTGACCGGCTGGCTCCTGAAAAGCTACGATAGGCAGGATGGTGACCAGACCCATGGTGGCACCAGTGCCAAGTAGGGCTGGTTTGATAGTACCAAGTGGCTCCTGCAATCTGCCATCAAAAAGTTGGCAGGCAAGTTTTGTTTTCCAGGGAAAAGCGCCGTTGTTTCTTTTGGGGGGCCAATGGCTGGGAGTGGCCGGCTGGCTCCTTAGAATCTACGATACGCAGGATGGTTCCCAGACCAGAGGTGGCACCAGTGCCAAGTCGGGCTGGTTTGATAGTACCAAGTGCGTCCTGCAATCTGCCATCCAGAAGCGGGGTAGCTTACTTTTGTTTGCCCGGGAAACGGGCCGAGGTTTTTGTCTCGGGGCCTATGGCTGGGAGTGACCGGCTGGCTCCTGAAAAGCTACGATAGGCAGGATGTTGACCAGACCCATGGTGGCACAAGTGCCAAGTTCGGCTTGTTTGATAGTACCAAGTGGCTCCTGCAATCTGCCATCAAAATGTTGGCAGGCGAATTTTGCTTTCCAGGGAAAAGCGCCGTTGTTTGTGTTTGGGGGCCTGTGGCAGGGAGTGGCCGGCTGGCTCCTGAAAAGCTACGATAGGCAGGATGGTGACCAGATCCAAGGTGGCACCTGTGCCAAGTCGGGCTGATTTGATAGTACTAAGTAGCTCCTGCAATCTGCCATGCAGAAGCGGGGCAGCTTACTTTTGTTTGCCAGGGAAACGGGACGAGGTTTGTGTTTGGGGGCCTATGGCTGAGAGTGACCGGCTGGCTCCTGAAAATCCATGATACGCAGCATGGTTCCCAGACCCAAGGTGGCACCAGTGCCAAGTGGGGCTGGTTTCACAGTGTCAAGTGCCTCCTGCAATCTCCCATCCAGAAGCGGGGCAGCTGAGTTTTGTTTGCCTGTGAAACGGGCCGTTGTTTTTAATTGGGGTCTGTGGCCGAGAGTGTTCGGCTGGCTCCTGACAACCCACAATACGCAGGATGGTTCCCAGACCCAAGGTGGCACCAGTGCCAAGTCGGGCTGTTTTTATAGTACCAAGTGCGTCCTGCAATTTGCCATCCAGAAGAGGGGCAGTTGAGTTTTGTTTGCCAGAGAATAGCGCCGTTGTTTGTGTTTGGGGGCTTGTGGCTGGGAGTGGCCGACTGCCTCCTTAGAATCTGTGTTACGCAGCATGGTTCCCAGACCCAAGGTGGCACCAGTGCCAAGTTGAGCTGGTTTGATAGTACCAAGTGGCTCCTGCAATCTGCCATCCAGAAGCGGGGCAGCTTACTTTAGTTTGCCAGGGAAACGGGCCGAGGTTTGTGACTGGGGACCTATGGCTGGGAGTGACCGGCTGGCTCCTGAAAAGCTACAATAGGCAGGATGGTGACCAGACCCATGGTGGCACCAGTGCCAAGTTGGGCTGGTTTGATAGTACCAAGTGGCTCCTGTAATCTGCCATCAAAAACTTGGCAGGCGAGTTTTGTTTTCCAGGGAAAAGCGCCATTGTTTGTATTTGGGGGCCTGTGGCTGGGAGTGGCCGGCTGGCTCCTTTGAACCCACGATACGCAGGATGGTTCCCAGACCCAAGGTGGCACCAGTGCCAAGTCGGGCTGGTTTGATACTACCAAGTGCGTCCTGCAATCTGCCATCCAGAAGCGGGGCAGCTTAATTTTGTTTGCCAGGGAAACGGGCCGTGGGTTTTGTTTGGGGGCATATAGCTGAGAGTGGCCGGCTGGCTCCTGAAAATCCACGCTAGGCAGCATGGTTCCCAGATGCAAGGTGGCACCAGTGCCAAGTCGGGCTGGTTTGATGGTGCAAAGTGGCTCCTGCAATCTGCCATCCAGAAGCGGGGCAGCTGATTTTTGTTTGCCAGAGAAAAATTCCGTGGATTGTTTTTGGGGGCATATTGCTGGGAGTGGCCGGCTGGCTCCTTAAAATGCTCGATACGCATGATGGTTCCCAGGCCCAAGGTGTCACCACTACCAAGTCGGCCTGCGGTTTTAGTATCAAGTTCATCCTGCAATTTGCCATCCAGAAGAGGGGCAGTTGAGTTTTGTTTGCCAGAGAAACGGGCCGAGGTTTCTGTTTGGGGACATATGGCTGAGAGTGGCCAGCTGGCCCCTGAATATCCACGATACACAGCATGGTTCCCAGATCCAAGGTGGCACCAGTGCCAAGTTGGGCTGGTTTGATAGTACCAAGTGGCTCCTGCAATCTGCCATCAAAAATTGGCAGGCGAGTTTTGTTTTCCAGGGAAAAGCGCCGTTGTTTGTGTTTGGGGGCCTGTGGGTGGGAGTGGCCGGATGGCTAATTAGAATCCACGATACGCAGGATGGTTCCCAGACCTGAGGTGGCACCAGTGCCAAGTCGGGCTAGTTGGATGGTGCAAAGTGGCTCCTGCAATCTGCCATCCAGAAGCGGGGCAGCTTACTTTTGTTTTCCAGGGAAACGGGCCGAGGTTTGTGTCTGGGGGCCTATGGCTGGGAGTGACCGGCTGGCTCCTGAAAAGCTACGATAGGCAGGATGGTGACCAGACCCATGGTGGCACCAGTGCCAAGTTGGGCTGATTTGATAGTAGCAAGTGGCTCCTGCAATCTGCCATCAAAAAGTCGGCAGGCGAGTTTTGTTTTCCAGGGAAAAGCGCCGTTGTTTGTGTCTGGGGGCCTGTGGCAGGGAGTGACCGGCTGGCTCCTTAGAATCCACGATACGCAGGATGGTTCCCAGACCCAAGGTGGCACCAGTGCCAAGTTGGGCTGGTTTGATAGTACCAAGTGCGTCCTGCAATCTGCCATCCAGAAGCGGGGCAGCTTACTTTTGTTTGCCAGGGAAACGGGTCGAGCTTTGTGTCTGGGGGCCTATGGCTGGGAGTGACCGGCTGGCTCCTGAAAAGCTACGATAGGCAGGATGGTGACCAGACCCATGGTGGCACCAGTGCCAAGTAGGGCTGGTTTGATAGTACCAAGTGGCTCCGGCAATCTGCCATCAAAAAGTTGGCAGGCAAGTTTTGTTTTCCAGGGAAAAGCGCCGTTGATTTTTTTGGGGGGCCAATGGCTGGGAGTGGCCGGCTGGCTCCTTAGAATCTACGATACGCAGGATGGTTCCCAGACCAGAGGTGGCACCAGTGCCAAGTCGGGCTGGTTTGATAGTACCAAGTGCGTCCTGCAATCTGCCATCCAGAAGCGGGGTAGCTTACTTTTGTTTGCCCGGGAAACGGGCCGAGGTTTTTGTCTCGGGGCCTATGGCTGGGAGTGACCGGCTGGCTCCTGAAAAGCTACGATAGGCAGGATGTTGACCAGACCCATGGTGGCACAAGTGCCAAGTTCGGCTTGTTTGATAGTACCAAGTGGC
The DNA here is from genome assembly GCF_035770615.1 of Melospiza melodia melodia. Lineage (NCBI taxonomy): Eukaryota > Metazoa > Chordata > Aves > Passeriformes > Passerellidae > Melospiza > Melospiza melodia. Next base: position 98,390,551 of record NC_086196.1, on the reverse strand, counting down.
TCCTGCAATCTGCCATCAAAATGTTGGCAGGCGAATTTTGCTTTCCAGGGAAAAGCGCCGTTGTTTGTGTTTGGGGGCCTGTGGCAGGGAGTGGCCGGCTGGCTCCTGAAAAGCTACGATAGGCAGGATGGTGACCAGATCCAAGGTGGCACCTGTGCCAAGTCGGGCTGATTTGATAGTACTAAGTAGCTCCTGCAATCTGCCATGCAGAAGTGGGGCAGCTTACTTTTGTTTGCCAGGGAAACGGGACGAGGTTTGTGTTTGGGGGCCTATGGCTGAGAGTGACCGGCTGGCTCCTGAAAATCCATGATACGCAGCATGGTTCCCAGACCCAAGGTGGCACCAGTGCCAAGTGGGGCTGGTTACACAGTGTCAAGTGCCTCCTGCAATCTCCCATCCAGAAGCGGGGCAGCTGATTTTTGTTTGCCAGAGAAAAATTCCGTGGATTGTTTTTGGGGGCATATTGCTGGGAGTGGCCGGCTGGCTCCTTAAAATGCTCGATACGCATGATGGTTCCCAGGCCCAAGGTGTCACCACTACCAAGTCGGCCTGCGGTTTTAGTATCAAGTTCATCCTGCAATTTGCCATCCAGAAGAGGGGCAGTTGAGTTTTGTTTGCCAGAGAAACGGGCCGAGGTTTCTGTTTGGGGACATATGGCTGAGAGTGGCCAGCTGGCCCCTGAATATCCACGATACACAGCATGGTTCCCAGATCCAAGGTGGCACCAGTGCCAAGTCGGGCTGGTTTGATAGTACCAAGTGTCTCCTGCAATCTGCCATCCAGAAGCAGGGCAGCTTACTTTTGTTTGCCAGAGAAATAGGCCTAGGTTTTTGTTTGGGGGCCTGTGGCTAGGAGTGGCCGGCAGGCTCCTAAGAATCCACGATACGCAGGATGTTTCCCAGACCCAAGGTGGCACCTGTGCCAAGTCGGGCTGGTTTGATAGTACCAAGTGGCTCCTGCAAACTCCATCAAAAAGTTGGCAGGCGTGTTTTGTTTTCCAGGGAACAGCGCCGTTGATTTTGTTTGGGGGCCTGTGGCTGGGAGTGGCCGGCTGGCTCCTTAGAATCCACGATACGCAGGATGGTTCCCAGACCCAAGGTGGCACCAGTGCCAAGTCGGGCTGGTTTGATTACACCAAGTGGCTCCTGCAATCTGCCATCCAGAAGTGAGGCAGCTAAGTTTTGTTTGCGAGAAAAAAGGGCCGTGGTTTTTGTTGGGGGCCTGTGGCTGGGAGTAGCCGGCTGGCTCCTTAAAATCCACGATAGGCAGGATGGTTCCCAGACCAGAGGTGGCACCAGTGCCAAGTCGGGCTGGTTTGATAGTACCAAGTGGCTCCTGCAATCTGCCATCCAGAAGCGGGGCAGCTGAGTTTTGTTTGCCAGAGGAAAAGGCTGTGGTTTGTGTTTGGGGGCCTGTGGCTGGCAGTGGCCGGCTGGCTCCTGAAAATCCACGATACGCAGCATGGTTCCCAGACCCAAGGTGGCACCAGTGCCAAGTGGGGCTCGTTTGACAGTGTCAAGTGCGTCCTGCAATCTCCCATCCAGAAGCGGGGCAGCTGAGTTTTTTTTGCCAGGGAAACGGACCTTTGTTTTTGATTGGGCTCTGTGGCCGAGAGTGGTCGGCTGTCTCCGGACAATCCACAATACGCAGGATGGTTCCCAGACCCAAGGTGGCACCAGTGCCAAGTCGGGCTGGTTTGATAGTACCAAGTGTCTCCTGCAATCTGCCATCCAGAAGCGGGGCAGCTGAGTTTTGTTTGCCAGAGAAAAGGGCCGTGGGTTGTGTTTGGGGGCATATGGCTGGGAGTGGCCACCTGGCTCCTTAAAATGCACGATACGCCGCATGGTAACCAGACGCAAGGTGGCACCAGTGCCAAGTCAGGCTGTTTTTGTAGTACCCAGTGGCTCCTGCAATTTGCCATCCAGAAGCGGGGCAGTTGAATTTTGTTTGCTAGAGAAAAGGGCTGTGGTTTGTGTTTGGGGGCCTATGGCTGAGAGTGGCCGGCTGGCCCCTGAAAATCAACGATAGGCAGGATGGTTCCCAGATCCAAGGTGGCACCAGTGCCAAGTAAGGCTGGTTGTATGGTTCAAAGTGACTCCTGCAATCTGCCATCCAGAAGCGGGACAGCTGAGTTTTTTTTGCCAGAGAAAATGTCCATGGTTTCTTTTTGGGGCATACGGCTGGGAATTGCCGGCTGGCTCCTTAAAATGCTCGATACGCAGGATGGTTCCCAGAGCCAAGGTGGCACCACTGCCAAGTCGGGCTCTTTTTGTAGTACCAAGTGCGTCCTGCAATTTGCCATCCAGAAGAGGGGCAGTTGAGTTTTGTTTGCCAGAGAAAAGGGCCGAGGTTTGTGTTTGGGGGCATATGGCTGGGAATGACCGGCTGGCCCCTGAAAATCCACGATACGCCGGATGGTTCCCAGATCCAAGGTGGTACCATTACCAAGTCGGGCTGGTTTGATAGTCCCAAGTGGCTCCTGCAAACTGCCATCCAGAAGCGGGGCAGCTTACTTTTGTTTGCCAGGGAAATGGGCCGTTGTTTGTGTTTGGGGGCCTGTGGCTGGGAGTGTTCGGCTGGTTCCTGAATATGTACGATACGCAGGATTGTTCCCAGATCCAAGGTGGCAGCAGTGCCATGTTGTGCTGGTGTGATAGTCCCAAGTGGCTCCTGCAATCTGCCATCCAGAAGTGGGGCAGCTGATTTTTGTTTGCCAGAGAAAAGGTCCGTGGTTTGTTTTTGGGGGCATATGGCTGAGAGTGGCCGGCTGGCCCCTGAAAATCCACGATACACAGGATGGTTCCCAGATCCAAGGTGGCACCTGTGCCAAGTCGGGCTGATTTGATAGTACTAAGTAGCTCCTGCAATCTGCCATGCAGAAGCGGGGCAGCTTACTTTTGTTTGCCAGGGAAACGGGACGAGGTTTGTGTTTGGGGGCCTATGGCTGAGAGTGACCGGCTGGCTCCTGAAAAGCTACAATAGGCAGGATGGTGACCAGACCCATGGTGGCACCAGTGCCAAGTTGGGCTGGTTTGATAGTACCAAGTGGTTCCTGCAATCTGCCATCCAGAAGCAGGGCAGCTGAGTTTTGTTTGCCAGAGAAAAGGGCCTTGGTTTGTGTTTGGGGGCATATGGCTGGGTGTGGCCAGCTGGCTCCTTAAAATGCACGATATGCAACATGGCTCCCAGACCCAAGGTGGCACCAGTGCCAAGTTGGGCTGGTTTGATAGTACCAAGTGGCTCCTGCAATCTTCCATGATCACGTGGAGAAATACTTTCTGGTTTCAGCCTCATGCTCTTTCTTCTCTCCCTCAACTTCTCTATCACCTCTCATCTGGTTCACATGCGCTGTCTTCAAGGTCCACAGGCTACTTTTCACAGAATCTTCTGGCCTGATGAAGTAAGAATGATGAATAGAACAGAGCTGGGATCTATTTTCCAGTTTGGATAAAATGCATTCTGCACACAAATCCAAGGAGAACGGGCTGCCCCGATGCCCAGAAAATCTTTCACTCCTGCTAGTGTTCTACGTCAACCGCAACTTAGTCTGAAAGAAAAGCTTTTTCTCTGAGAGCATCTGAGAGGTTTGCATGAAGCACTGATATCTGACATATGCAATTTTGAATAGGAGAGGAAAAAGAAAATGGCAAGGAGTTTTTAATTTTAGTGGTTTCAATTTTAATTTCCGTGCACTTTTTCAAAACTTGTCAGCTCAAATGCCCATCAACATCTTTTAGTCATCTGTAAGTCAGTATTCATATAAAATGTGCTTCAAATCCAAAGAATTTCAAATTTGCACTCCAAGCTTCTATGCCTAGATTTATGATTTCCTACACATATTAGATGAAAGGAAGGCCTTTTTTACTGTGGGAGTGCTGGAACACTGGAACAGGTTGCCCAGAGAAGTTGTGGGTGTCCCATCCCTGAAAGTATTCAAGGTCACCTTGGACAGGGCTTGGAGCAGCAACAAAGGAGAAGCTTGATGGTAGAGAAACAAAGTTGGACTATAGAAGAAACTCGGATTGAAGTATAGGATCAAGTTTTCTCTCAGCTCTTGGGGTAAATTCAAAGTTGTACAAAATGACATTTATCTGTGCTATTCACTACTGTAACAGAAAGTTTCATGAAAACTGTACAGAAGATAGTAAATTTTAAAAGAGATAAGAATTACAGCATAAAATCCATGGGATAGGTTACAACATGAGACACTCTCTAAGAGAAAATCTCTGTGTTTCAGCACTTCATCAGGGTAAGATTTCATGAAGTGCCAAAGAAGGCGGCAAAATATCATTCGGGACATTATTTACTGGAATTCAGCCTGGCCATTAGTAGGAACTGCCTTTGAACATATCATGTAGATATACCACACACACTTTCCCTTCACTGAAAAATTACTGTTTACAACAAATAAGCAATTGACGATCAAAATTGATTGAAAGCATCTTAAACATGTCAAGTATTTCATTGTAGATGATCTGTGATCCAAATGCTTCTTCCACCTTCGAGAGGGACAGAAGAATTCTTCCATATCATGATGGTTTAAAATTGTATCAACCAATGTTTTCTGCTGAAAAGATATCATCTATTTTTTTCTATTTTTGGAAGAAAATATTCCTAGACATACAACAGGTGAGAACTAAGTAATTTTAAAGAAACAAATGAAATGAAAATATTCTGTAAATAGAATGAAATGAAAAGCTGTGTTTTAAATAGGAGCTAAATATTAAACAGAATTTTTGTACCAGGCATTTGAATTACTGCACCAGCTCTTTTGCCCATCAAGAGAGGCATTTAGCATTTCAGTCTTTTCCAAGGTGTTCATGATCTGCTATGCTGATCTCTGTGTGTGCCTAGGTGTGTGTGGAGGGGGGGGCATATGAAGGGGAGTGTGTATGTTTGCTTTACAATTGTTGTGGCAGATTCATGCCTCAGCTCCACATTTTGTTTTAAAAAGGTCACACCGAGTGGATATGAAGTTTACTATCAACAAGAGATCGATTCCCAAATCATCCATTTGACTCTCCCTTATAAATCATGTGCTTTGTTGCATATTTTATCAAATATACTTTCAAGCCAGATGGAGGAAGGAGGATGTGGGAATCCCTCCACCATCTTGCAACTTTTATGTAAGTAGGTTTTCAAGAAAATCATCATTTCTCTTTTAAATATGTCTGGAACAGGCATGATGGTAGTGTCAACCTGTTGGAGTTTTTGTTGCTGGAAGAAGTTGTACAAAAGGATTGGTTTTTACATTGACCAGTTACTGAATCAAGCGCAGGAATACATTGGAAATTTAGCTGGGGGTTCCTTTTCCCAGCAGACTACTTCTAGAACGAGCTTGTACACTGAAGCTGACTCTTTTGCTCTCTTTTTGTTTCTTTCCTATTTTCTTGGCTTCTTTGCCACTATCTAGACAATTTTGGAACTTTGTTCCCAACTAAAATGGTTTCAATAGTCTGATTGTGATCATACATTTTTACAAGGAATTTTTAAAATCTTTCCTCGAGTCCAGAAAGTCAAGGACTTAGATCTTTTTCTTCCCTTATCAATATTGCCATGAAATTGATAAATAAAGACCAACTCTTTATTTTTGTTTTTAACCCACGTAGATAATTCCCATCCATTAATCCATTTTGTGGACCAATAGCTGCCATTCTGATGGAAGCTGTCACTTCTTAACAATAGGCATTCTGTGACTATGTTGACAGCACTTTGGGTGAAGATCCTAACTGGTCTTAGATATACATAGGGAGAAATTTGCTCAGCCAGTGTCAGTCTTAAGCATGCGTATCAGAAGATCTTTCTAGAGCTGGGAATTTTCCCATGAAAGGGATTCAGTTAGGGAAGAGACACTTGTGCCAGAGTTTTACATTCTTCTTGAACACTGCTTAAGGAACTTAGATGCCATGTCCATTTGGATCTCTGTCTGCACAGAACTTTGTCATGCCAGTGCTTTGAAATGCATCTTGAAGAGAATTCACTAGCACAGAATGAAAGAGAGTGGAAGGGGTTGGTGGGGCTAACCAGGCCCAACCCCCCTGCCTAAACCAGGATACCTAGAGCCTCTTGCCCAGGATTCTATCTGGGTGTACTTTTAATGTCTTCAAAGATCCAGGCTCCACAATCTTTCTGGGCAGTCTGTGCCGTGGTTCAGTCACCCTGACAGTAAAGAAACATTTACTGATGTTCAAAGGCAATCTCCTGTATTTCAGTGTGTGCCCACTGCCTCTTGTCTTTTCCCTCAGCATCACTGAAAAGACACTGATTCCCTCCCCTTTGCACTATTGCTTCCATATGTATGTGTGATGCCATGTAGAGGTATGTCAAAAACCTCCCTGAAGCCCAGGCAGATAATATTCCCTTCATCTACCAGTCAAGTTGATTCATCAGAGGAGTTTAAAGTGATGTTCAGCATGAAATTCCCCTGAAAAATCATGCTAACTACATTATTTGGTCATCTGTCATGTGCCTGGCAAGGATTTCCAGGAAGAGCTGCTTCATCAACTTCCTGGGGATAAAAAAGAGGCTGGCTGGTTTGTACTATGGCGAGTCCTCTTAATTGCCTTTTTTGAAGATGGGTGTCATTTGCTAACATCCACTCTTTAGCCTCTCTTGTCGTCTACATCTTAGCAAAACGCTTTTCCACTATGTCTGGCTAGGAAAAACTGTGCCAGCACAGAAAACATCTCCCATCGTGTTCTAGAAGTTGCACGGATGTCTGCCAAGTGTTTGGCAGGAAGAAAAGAAAAGTTGTCCAAAACAGCTTCCAATCGAATGTTCCTGTGATTGGAAAAGTCAGGAGAGTGCAAAGGTACTGTTTTCTATCAGTTGGCAAGGTGCGCACACAATCCCAGTGTTGTACAGCTTGCTTCTTCACCTTCCCGAAGCTGCCGCTCTCGCCGGCTGCCGGAGCCCAAGAAGCGGCTTCTTCGCGCAAAGACGATTGTGCCGCTCACAGTGCTCTCCTTAGCGCGGCTTCTGCCGAAAGACGCCCGGCAGCGGCTCTTACCTCCGGAGAGCATCCTACCTTCGTCTTTAGCTCCTCTTCTCATCTACACCTCGGCAAAAAGCTTTTCCACTATGTCTGGCTAGGAAAAACTGTGCCAGCACAGAAAACATCTCCCATCGTGTTCTAGAAGTTGCACGGATGTCTGCCAAGTGTTTGGCAGGAAGAAAAGAAAAGTTGTCCAAAACAGCTTCCAATCGAATGTTCCTGTGATTGGAAAAGTCAGGAGAGTGCAAAGGTACTGTTTTCTATCAGTTGGCAAGGTGCGCACACAATCCCAGTGTTGTACAGCTTGCTTCTTCACCTTCCCGAAGCTGCCGCTCTCGCCGGCTGCCGGAGCCCAAGAAGCGGCTTCTTCGCGCAAAGACGATTGTGCCGCTCACAGGGCTCTCCTTAGCGCGGCTTCTGCCGAAAGACGCCCGGCAGCGGCTCTTACCTCCGGAGAGCATCCTACCTTCGTCTTTCGCGTCTTTTGTAGTCTACACCTCGGCAAAAAGCTTTTCCACTATGTCTGGCTAGGAAAAACTGTGCCAGCACAGAAAACATCTCCCATCGTGTTCTAGAAGTTGCACGGATGTCTGCCAAGTGTTTGGCAGGAAGAAAAGAAAAGTTGTCCAAAACAGCTTCCAATCGAATGTTCCTGTGATTGGAAAAGTCAGGAGAGTGCAAAGGTACTGTTTTCTATCAGTTGGCAAGGTGCGCACACAATCCCAGTGTTGTACAGCTTGCTTCTTCACCTTCCCGAAGCTGCCGCTCTCGCCGGCTGCCGGAGCCCAAGAAGCGGCTTCTTCGCGCAAAGACGATTGTGCCGCTCACAGTGCTCTCCTTAGCGCAGCTTCTGCCGAAAGACGCCCGGCAGCGGCTCTTACCTCCTGAAAGTGGCAGCTTCGGGAAGGTGAAGAAGCAAGCTGTACAACACTGGGATTGTGTGCGCACCTTGCCAACTGATAGAAAACAGTACCTTTGCACTCTCCTGACTTTTCCAATCACAGGAACATTCGATTGGAAGCTGTTTTGGACAACTTTTCTTTTCTTCCTGCCAAACACTTGGCAGACATCCGTGCAACTTCTAGAACACGATGGGAGATGTTTTCTGTGCTGGCACAGTTTTTCCTAGCCAGACATAGTGGAGAAGCTTTTTGCCGAGGTGTAGATGAGAAGAGGAGCTAAAGACGAAGGTAGGATGCTCTCCGGAGGTAAGAGCCGCTGCCGGGCGTCTTTCGGCAGAAGCCGCGCTAAGGAGAGCCCTGTGAGCGGCACAATCGTCTTTGCGCGAAGAAGCCGCTTCTTGGGCTCCGGCAGCCGGCGAGAGCGGCAGCTTCGGGAAGGTGAAGAAGCAAGCTGTACAACACTGGGATTGTGTGCGCACCTTGCCAACTGATAGAAAACAGTACCTTTGCACTCTCCTGACTTTTCCAATCACAGGAACATTCGATTGGAAGCTGTTTTGGACAACTTTTCTTTTCTTCCTGCCAAACACTTGGCAGACATCCGTGCAACTTCTAGAACACGATGGGAGATGTTTTCTGTGCTGGCACAGTTTTTCCTAGCCAGACATAGTGGAGAAGCTTTTTGCCGAGGTGTAGATGAGAAGAGGAGCTAAAGACGAAGGTAGGATGCTCTCCGGAGGTAAGAGCCGCTGCCGGGCGTCTTTCGGCAGAAGCCGCGCTAAGGAGAGCCCTGTGAGCGGCACAATCGTCTTTGCGCGAAGAAGCCGCTTCTTGGGCTCCGGCAGCCGGCGAGAGCGGCAGCTTCGGGAAGGTGAAGAAGCAAGCTGTACAACACTGGGATTGTGTGCGCACCTTGCCAACTGATAGAAAACAGTACCTTTGCACTCTCCTGACTTTTCCAATCACAGGAACATTCGATTGGAAGCTGTTTTGGACAACTTTTCTTTTCTTCCTGCCAAACACTTGGCAGACATCCGTGCAACTTCTAGAACACGATGGGAGATGTTTTCTGTGCTGGCACAGTTTTTCCTAGCCAGACATAGTGGAGAAGCCTTTTGCCGAGGTGTAGATGAGAAGAGGAGCTAAAGACGAAGGTAGGATGCTCTCCGGAGGTAAGAGCCGCTGCCGGGCGTCTTTCGGCAGAAGCCGCGCTAAGGAGAGCCCTGTGAGCGGCACAATCGTCTTTGCGCGAAGAAGCCGCTTCTTGGGCTCCGGCAGCCGGCGAGAGCGGCAGCTTCGGGAAGGTGAAGAAGCAAGCTGTACAACACTGGGATTGTGTGCGCACCTTGCCAACTGATAGAAAACAGTACCTTTGCACTCTCCTGACTTTTCCAATCACAGGAACATTCGATTGGAAGCTGTTTTGGACAACTTTTCTTTTCTTCCTGCCAAACACTTGGCAGACATCCGTGCAACTTCTAGAACACGATGGGAGATGTTTTCTGTGCTGGCACAGTTTTTCCTAGCCAGACATAGTGGAGAAGCTTTTTGCCGAGGTGTAGATGAGAAGAGGAGCTAAAGACGAAGGTAGGATGCTCTCCGGAGGTAAGAGCCGCTGCCGGGCGTCTTTCGGCAGAAGCCGCGCTAAGGAGAGCCCTGTGAGCGGCACAATCGTCTTTGCGCGAAGAAGCCGCTTCTTGGGCTCCGGCAGCCGGCGAGAGCGGCAGCTTCGGGAAGGTGAAGAAGCAAGCTGTACAACACTGGGATTGTGTGCGCACCTTGCCAACTGATAGAAAACAGTACCTTTGCACTCTCCTGACTTTTCCAATCACAGGAACATTCGATTGGAAGCTGTTTTGGACAACTTTTCTTTTCTTCCTGCCAAACACTTGGCAGACATCCGTGCAACTTCTAGAACACGATGGGAGATGTTTTCTGTGCTGGCACAGTTTTTCCTAGCCAGACATAGTGGAGAAGCCTTTTGCCGAGGTGTAGATGAGAAGAGGAGCTAAAGACGAAGGTAGGATGCTCTCCGGAGGTAAGAGCCGCTGCCGGGCGTCTTTCGGCAGAAGCCGCGCTAAGGAGAGCCCTGTGAGCGGCACAATCGTCTTTGCGCGAAGAAGCCGCTTCTTGGGCTCCGGCAGCCGGCGAGAGCGGCAGCTTCGGGAAGGTGAAGAAGCAAGCTGTACAACACTGGGATTGTGTGCGCACCTTGCCAACTGATAGAAAACAGTACCTTTGCACTCTCCTGACTTTTCCAATCACAGGAACATTCGATTGGAAGCTGTTTTGGACAACTTTTCTTTTCTTCCTGCCAAACACTTGGCAGACATCCGTGCAACTTCTAGAACACGATGGGAGATGTTTTCTGTGCTGGCACAGTTTTTCCTAGCCAGACATAGTGGAGAAGCTTTTTGCCGAGGTGTAGATGAGAAGAGGAGCTAAAGACGAAGGTAGGATGCTCTCCGGAGGTAAGAGCCGCTGCCGGGCGTCTTTCGGCAGAAGCCGCGCTAAGGAGAGCCCTGTGAGCGGCACAATCGTCTTTGCGCGAAGAAGCCGCTTCTTGGGCTCCGGCAGCCGGCGAGAGCGGCAGCTTCGGGAAGGTGAAGAAGCAAGCTGTACAACACTGGGATTGTGTGCGCACCTTGCCAACTGATAGAAAACAGTACCTTTGCACTCTCCTGACTTTTCCAATCACAGGAACATTCGATTGGAAGCTGTTTTGGACAACTTTTCTTTTCTTCCTGCCAAACACTTGGCAGACATCCGTGCAACTTCTAGAACACGATGGGAGATGTTTTCTGTGCTGGCACAGTTTTTCCTAGCCAGACATAGTGGAGAAGCTTTTTGCCGAGGTGTAGATGAGAAGAGGAGCTAAAGACGAAGGTAGGATGCTCTCCGGAGGTAAGAGCCGCTGCCGGGCGTCTTTCGGCAGAAGCCGCGCTAAGGAGAGCCCTGTGAGCGGCACAATCGTCTTTGCGCGAAGAAGCCGCTTCTTGGGCTCCGGCAGCCGGCGAGAGCGGCAGCTTCGGGAAGGTGAAGAAGCAAGCTGTACAACACTGGGATTGTGTGCGCACCTTGCCAACTGATAGAAAACAGTACCTTTGCACTCTCCTGACTTTTCCAATCACAGGAACATTCGATTGGAAGCTGTTTTGGACAACTTTTCTTTTCTTCCTGCCAAACACTTGGCAGACATCCGTGCAACTTCTAGAACACGATGGGAGATGTTTTCTGTGCTGGCACAGTTTTTCCTAGCCAGACATAGTGGAGAAGCTTTTTGCCGAGGTGTAGATGAGAAGAGGAGCTAAAGACGAAGGTAGGATGCTCTCCGGAGGTAAGAGCCGCTGCCGGGCGTCTTTCGGCAGAAGCCGCGCTAAGGAGAGCCCTGTGAGCGGCACAATCGTCTTTGCGCGAAGAAGCCGCTTCTTGGGCTCCGGCAGCCGGCGAGAGCGGCAGCTTCGGGAAGGTGAAGAAGCAAGCTGTACAACACTGGGATTGTGTGCGCACCTTGCCAACTGATAGAAAACAGTACCTTTGCACTCTCCTGACTTTTCCAATCACAGGAACATTCGATTGGAAGCTGTTTTGGACAACTTTTCTTTTCTTCCTGCCAAACACTTGGCAGACATCCGTGCAACTTCTAGAACACGATGGGAGATGTTTTCTGTGCTGGCACAGTTTTTCCTAGCCAGACATAGTGGAGAAGCTTTTTGCCGAGGTGTAGATGAGAAGAGGAGCTAAAGACGAAGGTAGGATGCTCTCCGGAGGTAAGAGCCGCTGCCGGGCGTCTTTCGGCAGAAGCCGCGCTAAGGAGAGCCCTGTGAGCGGCACAATCGTCTTTGCGCGAAGAAGCCGCTTCTTGGGCTCCGGCAGCCGGCGAGAGCGGCAGCTTCGGGAAGGTGAAGAAGCAAGCTGTACAACACTGGGATTGTGTGCGCACCTTGCCAACTGATAGAAAACAGTACCTTTGCACTCTCCTGACTTTTCCAATCACAGGAACATTCGATTGGAAGCTGTTTTGGACAACTTTTCTTTTCTTCCTGCCAAACACTTGGCAGACATCCGTGCAACTTCTAGAACACGATGGGAGATGTTTTCTGTGCTGGCACAGTTTTTCCTAGCCAGACATAGTGGAAAAGCGTTTTGCTAAGATGTAGACGACAAGAGAGGCTAAAGAGTGGATGTTAGCAAATGACACCCATCTTCAAAAAAGGCAATTAAGAGGACTCGCCATAGTACAAACCAGCCAGCCTCTTTTTTATCCCCAGGAAGTTGATGAAGCAGCTCTTCCTGGAAATCCTTGCCAGGCACATGACAGATGACCAAATAATGTAGTTAGCATGATTTTTCAGGGGAATTTCATGCTGAACATCACTTTAAACTCCTCTGATGAATCAACTTGACTGGTAGATGAAGGGAATATTATCTGCCTGGGCTTCAGGGAGGTTTTTGACATACCTCTACATGGCATCACACATACATATGGAAGCAATAGTGCAAAGGGGAGGGAATCAGTGTCTTTTCAGTGATGCTGAGGGAAAAGACAAGAGGCAGTGGGCACACACTGAAATACAGGAGATTGCCTTTGAACATCAGTAAATGTTTCTTTACTGTCAGGGTGACTGAACCACGGCACAGACTGCCCAGAAAGATTGTGGAGCCTGGATCTTTGAAGACATTAAAAGTACACCCAGATAGAATCCTGGGCAAGAGGCTCTAGGTATCCTGGTTTAGGCAGGGGGGTTGGGCCTGGTTAGCCCCACCAACCCCTTCCACTCTCTTTCATTCTGTGCTAGTGAATTCTCTTCAAGATGCATTTCAAAGCACTGGCATGACAAAGTTCTGTGCAGACAGAGATCCAAATGGACATGGCATCTAAGTTCCTTAAGCAGTGTTCAAGAAGAATGTAAAACTCTGGCACAAGTGTCTCTTCCCTAACTGAATCCCTTTCATGGGAAAATTCCCAGCTCTAGAAAGATCTTCTGATACGCATGCTTAAGACTGACACTGGCTGAGCAAATTTCTCCCTATGTATATCTAAGACCAGTTAGGATCTTCACCCAAAGTGCTGTCAACATAGTCACAGAATGCCTATTGTTAAGAAGTGACAGCTTCCATCAGAATGGCAGCTATTGGTCCACAAAATGGATTAATGGATGGGAATTATCTACGTGGGTTAAAAACAAAAATAAAGAGTTGGTCTTTATTTATCAATTTCATGGCAATATTGATAAGGGAAGAAAAAGATCTAAGTCCTTGACTTTCTGGACTCGAGGAAAGATTTTAAAAATTCCTTGTAAAAATGTATGATCACAATCAGACTATTGAAACCATTTTAGTTGGGAACAAAGTTCCAAAATTGTCTAGATAGTGGCAAAGAAGCCAAGAAAATAGGAAAGAAACAAAAAGAGAGCAAAAGAGTCAGCTTCAGTGTACAAGCTCGTTCTAGAAGTAGTCTGCTGGGAAAAGGAACCCCCAGCTAAATTTCCAATGTATTCCTGCGCTTGATTCAGTAACTGGTCAATGTAAAAACCAATCCTTTTGTACAACTTCTTCCAGCAACAAAAACTCCAACAGGTTGACACTACCATCATGCCTGTTCCAGACATATTTAAAAGAGAAATGATGATTTTCTTGAAAACCTACTTACATAAAAGTTGCAAGATGGTGGAGGGATTCCCACATCCTCCTTCCTCCATCTGGCTTGAAAGTATATTTGATAAAATATGCAACAAAGCACATGATTTATAAGGGAGAGTCAAATGGATGATTTGGGAATCGATCTCTTGTTGATAGTAAACTTCATATCCACTCGGTGTGACCTTTTTAAAACAAAATGTGGAGCTGAGGCATGAATCTGCCACAACAATTGTAAAGCAAACATACACACTCCCCTTCATATGCCCCCCCCTCCACACACACCTAGGCACACACAGAGATCAGCATAGCAGATCATGAACACCTTGGAAAAGACTGAAATGCTAAATGCCTCTCTTGATGGGCAAAAGAGCTGGTGCAGTAATTCAAATGCCTGGTACAAAAATTCTGTTTAATATTTAGCTCCTATTTAAAACACAGCTTTTCATTTCATTCTATTTACAGAATATTTTCATTTCATTTGTTTCTTTAAAATTACTTAGTTCTCACCTGTTGTATGTCTAGGAATATTTTCTTCCAAAAATAGAAAAAAATAGATGATATCTTTTCAGCAGAAAACATTGGTTGATACAATTTTAAACCATCATGATATGGAAGAATTCTTCTGTCCCTCTCGAAGGTGGAAGAAGCATTTGGATCACAGATCATCTACAATGAAATACTTGACATGTTTAAGATGCTTTCAATCAATTTTGATCGTCAATTGCTTATTTGTTGTAAACAGTAATTTTTCAGTGAAGGGAAAGTGTGTGTGGTATATCTACATGATATGTTCAAAGGCAGTTCCTACTAATGGCCAGGCTGAATTCCAGTAAATAATGTCCCGAATGATATTTTGCCGCCTTCTTTGGCACTTCATGAAATCTTACCCCGATGAAGTGCTGAAACACAGAGATTTTCTCTTAGAGAGTGTCTCATGTTGTAACCTATCCCATGGATTTTATGCTGTAATTCTTATCTCTTTTAAAATTTACTATCTTCTGTACAGTTTTCATGAAACTTTCTGTTACAGTAGTGAATAGCACAGATAAATGTCATTTTGTACAACTTTGAATTTACCCCAAGAGCTGAGAGAAAACTTGATCCTATACTTCAATCCGAGTTTCTTCTATAGTCCAACTTTGTTTCTCTACCATCAAGCTTCTCCTTTGTTGCTGCTCCAAGCCCTGTCCAAGGTGACCTTGAATACTTTCAGGGATGGGACACCCACAACTTCTCTGGGCAACCTGTTCCAGTGTTCCAGCACTCCCACAGTAAAAAAGGCCTTCCTTTCATCTAATATGTGTAGGAAATCATAAATCTAGGCATAGAAGCTTGGAGTGCAAATTTGAAATTCTTTGGATTTGAAGCACATTTTATATGAATACTGACTTACAGATGACTAAAAGATGTTGATGGGCATTTGAGCTGACAAGTTTTGAAAAAGTGCACGGAAATTAAAATTGAAACCACTAAAATTAAAAACTCCTTGCCATTTTCTTTTTCCTCTCCTATTCAAAATTGCATATGTCAGATATCAGTGCTTCATGCAAACCTCTCAGATGCTCTCAGAGAAAAAGCTTTTCTTTCAGACTAAGTTGCGGTTGACGTAGAACACTAGCAGGAGTGAAAGATTTTCTGGGCATCGGGGCAGCCCGTTCTCCTTGGATTTGTGTGCAGAATGCATTTTATCCAAACTGGAAAATAGATCCCAGCTCTGTTCTATTCATCATTCTTACTTCATCAGGCCAGAAGATTCTGTGAAAAGTAGCCTGTGGACCTTGAAGACAGCGCATGTGAACCAGATGAGAGGTGATAGAGAAGTTGAGGGAGAGAAGAAAGAGCATGAGGCTGAAACCAGAAAGTATTTCTCCACGTGATCATGGAAGATTGCAGGAGCCACTTGGTACTATCAAACCAGCCCAACTTGGCACTGGTGCCACCTTGGGTCTGGGAGCCATGTTGCATATCGTGCATTTTAAGGAGCCAGCTGGCCACACCCAGCCATATGCCCCCAAACACAAACCAAGGCCCTTTTCTCTGGCAAACAAAACTCAGCTGCCCTGCTTCTGGATGGCAGATTGCAGGAACCACTTGGTACTATCAAACCAGCCCAACTTGGCACTGGTGCCACCATGGGTCTGGTCACCATCCTGCCTATTGTAGCTTTTCAGGAGCCAGCCGGTCACTCTCAGCCATAGGCCCCCAAACACAAACCTCGGCCCATTTCCCTGGCAAACAAAAGTAAGCTGCCCCGCTTCTGCATGGCAGATTGCAGGAGCTACTTAGTACTATCAAATCAGCCCGACTTGGCACAGGTGCCACCTTGGATCTGGGAACCATCCTGTGTATCGTGGATTTTCAGGGGCCAGCCGGCCACTCTCAGCCATATGCCCCCAAAAACAAACCACGGACCTTTTCTCTGGCAAACAAAAATCAGCTGCCCCACTTCTGGATGGCAGATTGCAGGAGCCACTTGGGACTATCACACCAGCACAACATGGCACTGCTGCCACCTTGGATCTGGGAACAATCCTGCGTATCGTACATATTCAGGAACCAGCCGAACACTCCCAGCCACAGGCCCCCAAACACAAACAACGGCCCATTTCCCTGGCAAACAAAAGTAAGCTGCCCCGCTTCTGGATGGCAGTTTGCAGGAGCCACTTGGGACTATCAAACCAGCCCGACTTGGTAATGGTACCACCTTGGATCTGGGAACCATCCGGCGTATCGTGGATTTTCAGGGGCCAGCCGGTCATTCCCAGCCATATGCCCCCAAACACAAACCTCGGCCCTTTTCTCTGGCAAACAAAACTCAACTGCCCCTCTTCTGGATGGCAAATTGCAGGACGCACTTGGTACTACAAAAAGAGCCCGACTTGGCAGTGGTGCCACCTTGGCTCTGGGAACCATCCTGCGTATCGAGCATTTTAAGGAGCCAGCCGGCAATTCCCAGCCGTATGCCCCAAAAAGAGACCATGGACCTTTTCTCTGGCAAAAAAAACTCAGCTGTCCCGCTTCTGGATGGCAGATTGCAGGAGTCACTTTGAACCATACAACCAGCCTTACTTGGCACTGGTGCCACCTTGGATCTGGGAACCATCCTGCCTATCGTTGATTTTCAGGGGCCAGCCGGCCACTCTCAGCCATAGGCCCCCAAACACAAACCACAGCCCTTTTCTCTAGCAAACAAAATTCAACTGCCCCGCTTCTGGATGGCAAATTGCAGGAGCCACTGGGTACTACAAAAACAGCCTGACTTGGCACTGGTGCCACCTTGCGTCTGGTTACCATGCGGCGTATCGTGCATTTTAAGGAGCCAGGTGGCCACTCCCAGCCATATGCCCCCAAACACAACCCACGGCCCTTTTCTCTGGCAAACAAAACTCAGCTGCCCCGCTTCTGGATGGCAGATTGCAGGAGACACTTGGTACTATCAAACCAGCCCGACTTGGCACTGGTGCCACCTTGGGTCTGGGAACCATCCTGCGTATTGTGGATTGTCCGGAGACAGCCGACCACTCTCGGCCACAGAGCCCAATCAAAAACAAAGGTCCGTTTCCCTGGCAAAAAAAACTCAGCTGCCCCGCTTCTGGATGGGAGATTGCAGGACGCACTTGACACTGTCAAACGAGCCCCACTTGGCACTGGTGCCACCTTGGGTCTGGGAACCATGCTGCGTATCGTGGATTTTCAGGAGCCAGCCGGCCACTGCCAGCCACAGGCCCCCAAACACAAACCACAGCCTTTTCCTCTGGCAAACAAAACTCAGCTGCCCCGCTTCTGGATGGCAGATTGCAGGAGCCACTTGGTACTATCAAACCAGCCCGACTTGGCACTGGTGCCACCTCTGGTCTGGGAACCATCCTGCCTATCGTGGATTTTAAGGAGCCAGCCGGCTACTCCCAGCCACAGGCCCCCAACAAAAACCACGGCCCTTTTTTCTCGCAAACAAAACTTAGCTGCCTCACTTCTGGATGGCAGATTGCAGGAGCCACTTGGTGTAATCAAACCAGCCCGACTTGGCACTGGTGCCACCTTGGGTCTGGGAACCATCCTGCGTATCGTGGATTCTAAGGAGCCAGCCGGCCACTCCCAGCCACAGGCCCCCAAACAAAATCAACGGCGCTGTTCCCTGGAAAACAAAACACGCCTGCCAACTTTTTGATGGAGTTTGCAGGAGCCACTTGGTACTATCAAACCAGCCCGACTTGGCACTGGTGCCACCTTGGGTCTGGGAAACATCCTGCGTATCGTGGATTCTTAGGAGCCTGCCGGCCACTCCTAGCCACAGGCCCCCAAACAAAAACCTAGGCCTATTTCTCTGGCAAACAAAAGTAAGCTGCCCTGCTTCTGGATGGCAGATTGCAGGAGACACTTGGTACTATCAAACCAGCCCGACTTGGCACTGGTGCCACCTTGGATCTGGGAACCATGCTGTGTATCGTGGATATTCAGGGGCCAGCTGGCCACTCTCAGCCATATGTCCCCAAACAGAAACCTCGGCCCGTTTCTCTGGCAAACAAAACTCAACTGCCCCTCTTCTGGATGGCAAATTGCAGGATGAACTTGATACTAAAACCGCAGGCCGACTTGGTAGTGGTGACACCTTGGGCCTGGGAACCATCATGCGTATCGAGCATTTTAAGGAGCCAGCCGGCCACTCCCAGCAATATGCCCCCAAAAACAATCCACGGAATTTTTCTCTGGCAAACAAAAATCAGCTGCCCCGCTTCTGGATGGCAGATTGCAGGAGCCACTTTGCACCATCAAACCAGCCCGACTTGGCACTGGTGCCACCTTGCATCTGGGAACCATGCTGCCTAGCGTGGATTTTCAGGAGCCAGCCGGCCACTCTCAGCTATATGCCCCCAAACAAAACCCACGGCCCGTTTCCCTGGCAAACAAAATTAAGCTGCCCCGCTTCTGGATGGCAGATTGCAGGACGCACTTGGTAGTATCAAACCAGCCCGACTTGGCACTGGTGCCACCATGGGTCTGGGAACCATCCTGCGTATCGTGGGTTCAAAGGAGCCAGCCGGCCACTCCCAGCCACAGGCCCCCAAATACAAACAATGGCGCTTTTCCCTGGAAAACAAAACTCGCCTGCCAACTTTTTGATGGCAGATTACAGGAGCCACTTGGTACTATCAAACCAGCCCAACTTGGCACTGGTGCCACCATGGGTCTGGTAACCATCCTGCCTATCGTAGCTTTTCAGGAGCCAGCCGGTCACTCCCAGCCATAGGTCCCCAGTCACAAACCTCGGCCCGTTTCCCTGGCAAACTAAAGTAAGCTGCCCCGCTTCTGGATGGCAGATTGCAGGAGCCACTTGGTACTATCAAACCAGCCCAACTTGGCACTGGTGCCACCTTGGGTCTGGGAACCATGCTGCGTAACACAGATTCTAAGGAGGCAGTCGGCCACTCCCAGCCACAAGCCCCCAAACACAAACAACGGCGCTATTCTCTGGCAAACAAAACTCAACTGCCCCTCTTCTGGATGGCAAATTGCAGGACGCACTTGGTACTATAAAAACAGCCCGACTTGGCACTGGTGCCACCTTGGGTCTGGGAACCATCCTGCGTATTGTGGGTTGTCAGGAGCCAGCCGAACACTCTCGGCCACAGACCCCAATTAAAAACAACGGCCCGTTTCACAGGCAAACAAAACTCAGCTGCCCCGCTTCTGGATGGGAGATTGCAGGAGGCACTTGACACTGTGAAACCAGCCCCACTTGGCACTGGTGCCACCTTGGGTCTGGGAACCATGCTGCGTATCATGGATTTTCAGGAGCCAGCCGGTCACTCTCAGCCATAGGCCCCCAAACACAAACCTCGTCCCGTTTCCCTGGCAAACAAAAGTAAGCTGCCCCGCTTCTGCATGGCAGATTGCAGGAGCTACTTAGTACTATCAAATCAGCCCGACTTGGCACAGGTGCCACCTTGGATCTGGTCACCATCCTGCCTATCGTAGCTTTTCAGGAGCCAGCCGGCCACTCCCTGCCACAGGCCCCCAAACACAAACAACGGCGCTTTTCCCTGGAAAGCAAAATTCGCCTGCCAACATTTTGATGGCAGATTGCAGGAGCCACTTGGTACTATCAAACAAGCCGAACTTGGCACTTGTGCCACCATGGGTCTGGTCAACATCCTGCCTATCGTAGCTTTTCAGGAGCCAGCCGGTCACTCCCAGCCATAGGCCCCGAGACAAAAACCTCGGCCCGTTTCCCGGGCAAACAAAAGTAAGCTACCCCGCTTCTGGATGGCAGATTGCAGGACGCACTTGGTACTATCAAACCAGCCCGACTTGGCACTGGTGCCACCTCTGGTCTGGGAACCATCCTGCGTATCGTAGATTCTAAGGAGCCAGCCGGCCACTCCCAGCCATTGGCCCCCCAAAAAAAACAACGGCGCTTTTCCCTGGAAAACAAAACTTGCCTGCCAACTTTTTGATGGCAGATTGCCGGAGCCACTTGGTACTATCAAACCAGCCCTACTTGGCACTGGTGCCACCATGGGTCTGGTCACCATCCTGCCTATCGTAGCTTTTCAGGAGCCAGCCGGTCACTCCCAGCCATAGGCCCCCAGACACAAAGCTCGACCCGTTTCCCTGGCAAACAAAAGTAAGCTGCCCCGCTTCTGGATGGCAGATTGCAGGACGCACTTGGTACTATCAAACCAGCCCAACTTGGCACTGGTGCCACCTTGGGTCTGGGAACCATCCTGCGTATCGTGGATTCTAAGGAGCCAGCCGGTCACTCCCTGCCACAGGCCCCCAGACACAAACAACGGCGCTTTTCCCTGGAAAACAAAACTCGCCTGCCGACTTTTTGATGGCAGATTGCAGGAGCCACTTGGTACTATCAAACCAGCCCAACTTGGCACTGGTGCCACCTTGGATCTGGGAACCATGCTGTGTATCGTGGATATTCAGGGGCCAGCTGGCCACTCTCAGCCATATGTCCCCAAACAGAAACCTCGGCCCGTTTCTCTGGCAAACAAAACTCAACTGCCCCTCTTCTGGATGGCAAATTGCAGGATGAACTTGATACTAAAACCGCAGGCCGACTTGGTAGTGGTGACACCTTGGGCCTGGGAACCATCATGCGTATCGAGCATTTTAAGGAGCCAGCCGGCCACTCCCAGCAATATGCCCCCAAAAACAATCCACGGAATTTTTCTCTGGCAAACAAAAATCAGCTGCCCCGCTTCTGGATGGCAGATTGCAGGAGCCACTTTGCACCATCAAACCAGCCCGACTTGGCACTGGTGCCACCTTGCATCTGGGAACCATGCTGCCTAGCGTGGATTTTCAGGAGCCAGCCGGCCACTCTCAGCTATATGCCCCCAAACAAAACCCACGGCCCGTTTCCCTGGCAAACAA